>NC_091471.1:339723025-340020617 GCF_036971445.1 Narcine bancroftii | reverse complement strand
CAGAGAGTAAAACGTATCTTTTCATCCGTCAAGTCAAATTTGCCTTTTTTGTAGCTCGCACTTTCATACTGTATGCCACCTTGCAGGTTTTGTATCTTTAGGCAAATGCTAGGAGAAGGTAACTCTTGACTTCAAATCCCCGGGCTCGGCTCGCCTAGCCGTCAGTACCTGGAAAGGGCCCCAGCTATGGGCAACTAGCACATGTCAGTCTGGCAGCAGGGGCTGGCAGCTGTGACAGCGCGGGAAACATTTTGCCTAGCGGTCTGAGCAGCAAACTCGGTGGGCGAAGGATCCGTAAGGACAACAGTCAGTGAGCACTATCTTGGAACAGACCACTGCGGGGCAATCCAGCATCGCTCTGGCTGTCATGCCTCACACTCGGCCAGGCCAGTGGCGTGGGACCCAGAGGGAGGTGTTTGTCCAGGGCAAGCACTCACCTCCTTGCACATGGTGCTTAAATCTCCATGGAAAACAGAACAAAAGTTCTGTGAGGACAGAAGAGCTACAAGGCACTATGTTCATCTTCGCTCACGAAGGATTGGGCCATGAGAGTGAGTTTGTGAAACATGACCGGCAACCTTGTGGTCAGGCACATGTTACGTTGGCAAAAATAATGTTAGTCACTTCTTAGTTAACCTATCCCCTCCCTTGTCTTCTCTGCTACTGAAAGCAAACTGGTTTTCTTTCCCACTCTGCTAAAGGGGCTCAGACCACAGTTGTCAGGTTTCCCTTTCTAGATGCTCCCTGGGCTATTGAATGTTTCTAGCACTTTTTTCATTTTTATTTTAGTTTTCCAGCAGTGACAGTGCTTTGATTTGGGAACAATAGGTTGGAGGATTTCTGGGGCAAGCAGCATCAGTGGGAGAATGATGGTCAATATTTCAGGTCAGAACTCTCTTCAAGACTTTGATGAAACAGGTTCCACACCTTTGTTCCCTTCCTCTAATTAAAGCCCCCAACGTGGATCTGTATGCTTACACTGCAGGCCTCCTGGTTTCATATCTTCCTTCAGTCAAATCATTTGGCTTTCACGTCGCACCATCACTGTGGTTACACAGACTTCAATAATTTGATGTTACTGCTGAGGAAAGAAGTCTAGATAGAGATTCGTTTGGCCCCATTTTCCTGTTGTAATTGGAACAAGACTCTGCCCCCTGGCCCCCGTTGCTTCCCAATTAGCAATGTACATTGAAGAAATGGAATTAATGCATGTCTGCAAGCTGTCAGTTCCGGTTACACCTCTGAGTACACCTCTGTTTGCTTCAGTGGGAATTCCTGCAGTTTTATTGGCAGCTGCCAGAGGGTCGCCTTGAGGATTGTTGTTTAGGCTGCGATGCAGTTGACATAGCTGACCACTGAACGCTCGATTGCATCCTATGCTAGGGCACCAAGCGATTCTGAAAGGCTCTCGAGTTGGTGTTGGCCTCTAATTTCAGATTTATTGTCAGAGTACATGCATGACATCAATTAAAACACTGAGATTCCTTTGTCCTGTGGGCGTGACAAAATTACCGCTAACTGGTCGTGCAAAAAATAAACTGCACACAGCGTGAACGTGTAAGCAATCAAAAGAACTGTACTGATATTCAGAGTTCTGTACTGGAGCCAATAGCACTTGTTATCTTCCTGGAGCATTCTTACTGTGTGATTCAATTTTGAGACCAAACATCCTATCTGACAGCAATGGTGGGGGTGGTGGAGACCTTCATGAGAACCACTGTTATGTTGAGGCTAGCAGCTGGCCACCACCTTCTCAAAGACTATAAGGATATGCATCAAATATTGGTCTTGAGAAAACATCAACATCCCAAAAAATAAAATAAATCCTGTTTTGATCCAAGTGCCAAAATAAATTCTTGAGAGTAATATTTTGAATTTCTCGCAAGTTCGGCAGTCAATATAGTTTGATGCCTTCTTTCATATGCTTCTGTGTAGTCTTGTGTTAGTTGCAGTGAGCCAGATAGCCGTGGGTTTCCAGCAATGGAGAAGTCGTCTTCGTCACTGTTACTTTCTCCAGCCTCGCACAAAATATCTGTGGCGATTTACTCACCTCTCCCCTCTCCTCTTGTATTTGTTTTCTTTCCACGTGAAAGGAGGGCCCGTGCCACACCGGGTTCGTGCCTCTTCTCGGAGCATTGCCAGGTGTTTAATTTCCCTCTAACCTCTTCTCTTTCACTTACTTGCCTGTCCACTCTTCAAGAGCTCCACCCACCTACATAGGGGCAGTCTTCAGCAGCCAGCTAACCTACCGACACGTGGCTGCCATGCATCAGGGTTGAGCAAGAGAGATGTCTGCTTGCAAGGCTCTTGAGCTGGCTTTGAATAACGTGGGGTTGCAGTTCCAGAATGCTGTACTACCAGAAGAATGTGGTAGTTAGTGAAAGAGAAGTGATTCACCAGTATGTGGCCTGGAACATAAGATTATAGTTGCCTTAGAGAAATAGGCCTAAACAATAAATAAGACAAAAAAGGGGTGTGCCCCCAGGTTCATTTGCATTTCCATCATTCTTCCAACCAGGCATATACTTACAGCATGATCATTGAAAATAGCCATATGGCTTTCGTTAATGCTACTTCAACCGCAGAATAAAACTTGAACTAGTCATGAAAAAGAGAGAGTTAGTCACTCCTCACTGTTGCTGGATCATATCAGCATAAAGCAAGTTCTGCCTTGTGGAGTAGTTACATTTGATTTCCATGTGGGATATATGGTCTTGACCCTTTCTGCAAGTGCTTCAAAGGAGAGAAAGCAAATGCAGATGCTAGAAATCTGAAGTAAAACACAAAATTCTGGTGGTGGGGGAGAGATATCTTAGCATCTGTGAAACGAGAAACAATCCATGTTTCATGTGAAAGAGAGGAACAAGTGTGGGTGGCAATGAAGACCAGGGAGGTGGATGGATTTAAGGGAATTTCTCTGATTTAGGGCGAAGTTTTATTGTACTGCATTCAGATATAAACCTCTGGCTTTGTGATTTGTTTGAATACAATTCTGGCCTCCTGGTGTTATTTCTTGGCCATTTGTTGATAAGTTAATTTCATAATTTCCTGTGCATCTTCGTACATTTTATTATGGAGAACAAATTGTAAATTTTAATGTGTTTATTTTTGAAGACTACATCGTGAACTTCTCAAAATACATGTGTTTCAAGGATAAAACCAGCATAAAATATCTATTCCCTCAATATTACCCTCCCTTTGGATGATCTACGTGGGGACCTATGATGTATTATTGCCCATCAAGTCTTCGGCTGCTTGTACTGATGTCACCAAGTTTAACCGGTTGGTCTGAAGAGTTCATACAGCCAAAAGGCAAAGTTAAAAGACCAATATAAAAGCAAATCTTAGTCATCTATGATAAAATCATTACCGTTCTTCGCACAACCAAAAGATGGAAGAAACCTCTTGTGGTTCTTTACCAACAGCAAAGGGCCCTTGTTTTATCTAGATTGGCATTCTTATTGACGATATTCTGAATTCTAGTGTTTTGGAATTTGAGATTTCTTGAGTGGCATTTTCCCCTTTTTGGAATTTGGCCTGTCACCAAAATGTTTTGTACATGTAGGGCTTTAAAAAAAGTTTTAAAAAAGATTAAATTGTATGCAAATGTTGAAGGAGGAGCAGTTCACTCTAAACTCTAATCCTCATGCCGAATTATTTTCAACTGCAAGTTGTAAATGGATTTTCAAGTTTGGTTTCCTGTGATGTCATTCATAGGGTTCACAGACATCAAACAGCATTGTTATGAACATACAAATTGGCACCCGCTCACCCCCCCCCCCCCCCCCCCCCCCCACCGAGCCTGCTTCACTATTTAATAAAATCAGATTATTATCCCCATTTCACATTCCTGTCACCCATTGCAAGGTTACCATAACAACACAATAACCCTCCTTTTGAGAAAGAGAGAAAATATATTTGCTTTGTCTCGGTCTTCAGTGAATTACCCTCTTTTTAATGAATGACACCCCTACCCCACCCCCCCCACCCCGGTACTAGATTCTTGGTCAGAAGTCAACAATTTTCATATGCATCGTGTCTTTAAAAAAAAAATCTCTAAAGTTTCATATAACACTAAGCTGGGTGTGAATTGTGAGGAAGATTCTGAAAAGCTGCAAAGTGGCTTGGACAGATTAGGAGAACTGGTAAATGTATTGGCAGATGTAGAAGAATGTGAGCTTATCCAATGTGGTGGCAATATTACATGAATGGTGAGAAATTAGGAGAAGAGGAGGTGTAACTATTTCCTATATCCATATCATTAATACTGTATTCATTTTTAGCCACTAAGCTCTCATGCTGCCTGAACAGCATTCTGTGCACTTGACTCTAGATTGCGGCATTAAGTATATGGGTCAGAATATAGTGTTGCTGTTGTACAGTTCCAGAATGCTGTACTATCAGAAGAATGTGGTAGTTAGTGAAAGAGAAGTGATTCACCAGTATGTGGCCTGGAACATAAGATTGTAGTTATCAGGAAAGGTGGGGTAGGTTTGTTTTCACTGAAACGTAGGAGGTTGTGCGGTGACCTTGCAGACCATGACAAATTTTTGAGCAACGTAGAGAGGTTTGGAAAGACCATAATTTCCCAGGGCATTGGAGTCTAGAATTTGAGGTGTAGGTTTAAATTGTGAGAGAAAATGTGCAGAAGAGATCTGTGGGTCCAAAATGGCATTTGGATAGTTCCTTGGGAAAGGAGAAGAGGGATACCGGTTTATTGCAGGCAATTGGGATTTCAGGCACTCCTCAACTTGCGATTGGGGCTGTGGCAAACCCACCATAAGTCAAAAAAATTGCGTTGGAAAAGAATACAGGTGTACCTTGTATAACGCCAACAGTGCTGTATCAGTCCCCACGCTGATCCCACTGCCCCACTGTCTCCCCTCAAAGCAGTAACAATCCCCACGCTGATCCTACTGCCCCGCTCTCTCCCCACAGCGCTGTATCCGTCCCCACACTGATCCCACTGCCCCGCTCTCTCTCCACAGCGCAGTATCAGTCCCCACGCTGATCCCACTGCCCTGCTCTCTCCCCACAGTGCTGTATCAGTCCCTACGCTGATCCCACTGCCCCGCTCTCTCCCCACAGCACTGTATCAGTCCCCACGCTGATCCCACTGCCCCGCTCTCTCCCCACAGCGCTGTATCAGACCCCACGCTGATCCCACTGCCCCGCTCTCTCCCCACAGCGCTGTATCAGTCCCCACGCTGATCCCACTGCCCCGCTCTCTCCCCACAGCGCTGTATCAGTCCCCACGCTGATCCCAGTGCCCCGCTCTCTCCCCACAGCGCTGTATCAGTCCCCACGCTGATCCCACTGCCCCGCTCTCTCCCCACAGCACAGTATCAGTCCCCTCGCTGATCCCATTGCCCCGCTCTCCCTACAGCACAGTATCAGTCCCTTCGCTGATCCCACTGCCCCACTCTCTCCCCACAGTGCTGTATCAGTCCCTGCAAGCTTTCCAACTGAACTAAACAAAGTGATTGACCAAGGAGACTACAAAGAATTCATCTTAGAGGAATTTTTAATGGAAAAAAAATCGATGGCCTCACGATAAACGTCTAACATGAAAGTAAATAGCAACTCTCATGCTATTGTACCATTGTAACTTTGGAAAATCGTAAGTCGGACCATCATTAGGAGGGGAGCACCTGTAGTATGGATGAAAATCACAGTTGGCATAGCTGAGGTTGGCTGAAGGGTTTGTTTCTGTGCTCTACAATCCCATGAGCACTAAAGGTTACCGAATCAGGCCCCTTGGCTCAGCTCATCTCTACTGACTAAATTGCCCTTCTGAGTTAGACCATTTGTCTGTACTTGGCTGGTACTGCTCGACCCCTTTCCATGTCAGTGTCTTTTAAATATCCTAATTCTACCTGCATCCATTTCTTCCTCTGCAGTTGGTTGCATATCTGCACCACTCATCTTGTGGGGGAAAAAAGTTGCCCCTCAGTTCCCTTTTAATTCTTCCCCTGTGATGTTTCTTTTATTGTTATAAAGAAACTGGTTCTTTTAAAACAGCTCTACTTTATTAGGATTCATGACCGTGTGGAGGCATCCATTTTGAATCCAATCAAGCTGCAACAATCTGGTCTCCAACTTCGTCTAGTTGTCAGGAGTATTACTATCATCCCCACTCCTTCCGCTTTCCAATTTTAGACTCTCTAGCTCTGGGGAAAACCCTCTGGGGATTATTCACCTTCATCTTTGCACATCATTATTTGTGCACCTCACCAAGGTCAGCTCTTGACCTCTTCTTCTCCAGGGAGGAGAAGCCCTGGCCTTTCCAGCCTCCTTTTCACTCCATCCCGTTCATCCCGATGTGTCTCATTGAAGGTGGTTCCTTTTATGGTGCCTTTTGCTTGGTTTGCCCGGTCTCCAGTTCCAACTGGCACTTGCCTTCCCACCGTAGGACTTATTTCTGCCTGCCACCTAACACTCAGGAACATTGGCATCTGAGATGCAAACCCCTTTCAGAGCTATGTGTCGTAGTTATCTATGCATCTTGGGATCCCTGAGTGGACTTCTGGAAGAATCAATGCCAATAATTTCTAACTTTAGTTGACTCTCAACATTATCAACTGACTTTGGCCACGTGTCATTCAGATGGGAAAACTGGCTGAGGGGCTTGTTTCTGTTAGTGGGGTGATTGACTAATAGAAACTAGGTAGATGCGCAAAGGTGTTTTTTAAATATTCCCAATAAAACCCAATGACGGAAGCCAAATGTTGACCTGGAGCTGTGGAATTCTGGATATCTGTGGCTCATGCAAGCTGTGAGTTCACACTTATTAATTTGAGATGCTTAAATGGTGATTGCGGGAGTTGAAACAAAATTGAAAGAACAATAAGTGATTTATGATGGTTTTATTCCATTATGGTGCATTTTGCAGTGAAATGTTAAGTCCTAATCCAAGATATTACTGGTACTAGACCAGTTTACCTATCTCGGCTGCACCATTTCATCAGATGCAAGGATCGACAATGAGATAGACAACAGACTCGCCAAGGCAAATAGCGCCTTTGGAAGACTACACAAAAGAGTCTGGAAAAACAACCAACTGAAAAACCTCACAAAGATAAGCGTATACAGAGCCGTTGTCATACCCACACTCCTGTTCGGCTCCGAATCATGGGTCCTCTACCGGCACCACCTACGGCTCCTAGAACGCTTCCACCAGCGTTGTCTCCGCTCCATCCTCAACATCCATTGGAGCGCTTACACCCCTAACGTCGAAGTACTCGAGATGGCAGAGGTCGACAGCATCGAGTCCACGCTGCTGAAGATCCAGCTGCGCTGGATGGGTCACGTCTCCAGAATGGAGGACCATCGCCTTCCCAAGATCGTATTATATGGCGAGCTCTCCACTGGCCACCGTGACAGAGGTGCACCAAAGAAAAGGTACAAGGACTGCCTAAAGAAATCTCTTGGTGCCTGCCCCATTGACCACCGCCAGTGGGCTGATAACGCCTCAAACCGTGCATCTTGGCGCCTCACAGTTTGGCGGGCAGCAACCTCCTTTGAAGAAGACCGCAGAGCCCACCTCACTGACAAAAGGCAAAGGAGGAAAAACCCAACACCCAACCCCAACCAACCAATTTTCCCCTGCAGCCGCTGCAACTGTGTCTGCCTGTCCCGCATCGGACTTGTCAGCCACAACGAGCCTGCAGCTGACGTGGACTTTTTACCCCCTCCATAAATCTTCGTCCGCGAAGCCAAGCCAAAGAGACTAGTGTACTCCGGAAAATGGAAATCATTTGAGACCAGAGGACTGGATTGTATTTTTTTTAATGGGGTGTGAAACTGCTTTTGACTGGTGATCTGGAAAAGGTTGTAACACAAATCAAAACAGATTTTTTATTTTTTTTTAATATGCAACATGGTAACAAGTCCTTCTGGCCCCCAAACTAGTGCCATCCAAATACCCCCATTAACTTACAACCCCCATTAACTTACAACCCCCGTATATTTTGATGGGTGGAAGGAAATTGGAGCACCCAGAGGAATCCCATGCAGACACTGGGAGAATGTACAGACAGCTTCGGATTCAAACCCAGGTCGCTGGCATTGTATTAGCATTGCGCTAACCCCTGCGCTGACTGATGAATGGAAAATAAAATCAGAAAGCCATCTGTAAATCATTTGTATCTCCTATAGCTCATTTTATGCACATAGAGGAGTTGTGCGGATTGCTGCAGACATGAAAGACAACAAGGAGGGTCAGAGAATGTGCATCTAAAATATCTGCAGATGCTGAAAATCTGAAATAAAAACAGAAAATAGTGGAAAATCTCAGCCAGTCAGATAGCACCCGAGGAAAGAGAAAGAATTAATGTTTTGTGTCAGATTGTTTATTGCCACTCCGCACCCAGATGAACGTGATCCCCAACTCGTGCTATGTTTTCCATACTAAAAGTCTTCTCAGATACAAGGTGAAACCCTGAGCCAATCAGAGCTTGATGCAAAGCCAGAGACATCCCCAGAATGTCACATCTGGGGACTGACTCCAATCCAACTAAATTAATCCTCCAAGCTCCTTGTCAATTCTATATGGGGATTTGTTACTTCCTGACCATCACAATGAGATGCATTTAAAACCAATGCCAAAAAACATGCTGCTGTCTGGGTGAGCCTTTCCTGTTCACAGCCTTATTGTCTGCTTCACCTATCCACTGACAACCAACTAACTTGAAACTAACACCTAAATTTCCCCTCCTGATCCATTCTACAACACTTGGTCAAAATGACTGATTATAGAGGACTGCGATTTTATGGCAAGGCTAAACCCAATCAATCCTTTACCACAAAGGTTTCAGCAGACCCAACCCAACACGTATCAAGAGGGTTTGAGTATAGGAACAAGGATATCTTACTGCAGCTGTACAGGGCCTTGGTGAGACCCCACCTGGAGTATTGTGTGCAATTTTGGTCACCTTATCTAAGGAAGGATGTTCTTGCAATGGAGGGAGTGCAGAGGCAATTCACCAGGCTGATACCTGGAATGGCAGGAATGACTTAGGAGGAAAGATTGCGCAAATTGGGATTGTCCTCCCTGGAGTTTAGAAGATTGAGAGGGGATCTCATAGAGACATATAAAATTCTGGCAGGACTGGACAGAATGGATGCAGATGGGATGTTTCCAAGGATGGGAAAATCCAGAACCCGGGGCCACGGTTTGAGGATAATAGGCAAACCATTTAGGACCGAGATGAGGAGGAATTTCTTGACCCAGAGGGTGGTGAATCTGTGGAATTCATTGCCACAGAGGGCAGTAGAGGCAGGTTCATTGAATATATTTAAGAGGGAATTAGATCTATTTCTTCAGTATAAGGGTATTAAAGGTTACGGAGAGAAGTCGGGGACGAGGTACTGAACTTTAAGATCAGCCATGATCTCGTTGAATGGCAGAGCAGGCTCGAAGGGTCGAATGACCTACTCCTGCTCCTATCTTCTATGTTTCTATAACCCAGTCCTAGCAGGCTCAGGTTAGGTAGCCAAGCTCTACCCACACACTTCCTTCCATTTTTCTCTCTGTTGTTTCTTGACTTGTGACTCCTGATTCCTCCCCATCACACGAGCATCTGGCATCCTCCCCCAAGGGCATATGACTTGGGGGCGACTGTCCCCCCCCCCCCCATGGACAAAACAGTGGCGAAAACAATATTCCTTTTAAGTTGCATCTTGTGATTTGTGCATCATTGATTGTTAAAAACACTTTTTTAGAAATTGGTACTGTACTCTTTATCTGTGTAAAATTTTGGGCAAATCAACCCCTCAACCAAAGAGTCCCCAATAGCCCATGTCCTCCCCGTCACGTGAGCATCCAAGCACGTGGGCGTAATTTCTGCATAGTATCCCAATATCAGTTTGAATGCACTTCCCAGGGAACTTTTAAGTTGGGATGGGTGCACACCTTGTGTCAGAAGATAGTTGTGCACACGAGAAAAAAACAATTCTCTCAATCTGGTGTACGAAGATTAATACAGTATTTAACCAACATTCTCAGTGCAATAAGTCATCCCTTTTGTAAATTGTATTTTTTAATCCTTAATAAGATGTCTCCAATAGGTCTGCAGTAGGGGTGCTTTCCCAAAGCTCTTTTGCATGTGGTTTACTTCAGAATATCTGCCTGAACAAGTCTTCCCCTGAGGCCATAACACTCTTCTATGTACTGGTTACCCTTGCCCTGGACTTGCATTTGGAAAGCACACATAGTAAAATGATCCAAGCAGAATACCCCAAACTTTGTCAGTCTACATTAAAGGTCTGTTAGGTAACATAAGCCACAGCTTGGTCAAAATAATGTTTTACAGAGCAACTTACCGGAGCAGAGTGTTGAAGCTGAGGAGTTTCCTGTATTTAGGCCCGAGGTAGTGAAAGATAGAACTTTAGTGATTTTATCAAACTTCTAGAAATGGAGGAGCGCAGAAATGTCAAGTGTTGAATAGTTTGAGGTGATTATTAAAGAGTGAGGAGGGAAGCGGGCATAGAGGGATTTGAAAACTGAAGTAATTTTAAAATAGAGGTGTTAGATTCATGGAACATTACAGCACAGAAATTGGCCCCTTCAGCCCTTCTAGTCTGTGTCAAACCATTTTTTGTTGTCCGTGAAAACACTCCAAAATGCTGGAGGAACTCAGCCAGTCTTTACAGCATCCATCAAAAGCAAAGATTTTGAGCCTGAGTCGTCCTTCAAGGAATGAACCAGAAGCAGGAAATCTCAAAGAATTCAGACAATGGGTGGGTGAGGTTGGGGGATGGGGGCAAATCCAGACCAATAAAAGGTGTTAATTGGATACGATGAGGGTCGAGGTAAGAATCGATCATGTTTGTGCAAAAGGAGACAAATCTGGGGGGGGGGGGGGGGGCAGGAATGGTGAGCGTTCACTTGGGATGCATCCTGATTCTAGTCGAGCTTGTGTTCTTTCTGTAATAAACACCCATGAGAGGAGGCTAACTTGGATACCTCATACAAGCTTATTGTCGATACAAATTAAATGCAGGTTTCACAGCTAAGTTCCATCAGATGTTCACTGATTATTACATGATTGAAATAATGCAATTGAAACTTAGCTTTGTGTGGAGTAAATTCACTTGCAGTTTAACAGGACCTTGCTTAACCTGCACTTTCAGCCTGAACACCCACCGGCCCCAAAATTCCCTCAGTGGAAGTTTGCATTATGTTGTCTCCTACAGTTAAGTCAAGGGTATAATGAAGATGGATTCACTGACAACATTATAACCAAGGGAAGAGGTTTCAATAATAGCCCTGTCGATCAAATTTGGTGACCACACTCTCCATGAATGAGATTGGTTTATCGTATCTGTTCTCCACTAATTGCATTTTATTGGTGCAATAATGTTGCTTTGTTATGCTTTTGCTCTGGGTTCAGTTTTGTCTTTCTGTTGGATAGTTTTTCTTTTGAGTGCTGATTTGGTTTCCAACTTTTGTGTTAAGTGATATGTTCTGCCCTTTCCAACTCATTTGCTGCTATATTAATCAATAACTCTGATTAATGAGCCTCTTTTATAGCATTTTAAATTGCTCTGTGGTGTACTCTGTGCTAACTCAGCTCCTTGTTAGTGCATTGGAAAAGGAATGGCCATTTTAACAGCTGTCTTAATTACCATATGGGCAGAGAAAATAGTTTGTGTATTTCTGTGACCTGCATTTTCCTACAGTGTATTTACCTGTTAATATTATACGTTAAATTCACATTGTGGTGACATCAGCTGTACTGTAATTGCATTGAGGTGTGTGAGTATCAACACACATATACATACACACATAATAGGGTGGCCAGATGTCCGGTTTTAGGCCAGACAGTCCGGTTTTTGAGAACTCTGTCCTCCATCCAGCACCACCTCCAACTGGATTTAAATTTGTCCTCTGGGACAGAAAGGGCAAGGGAGGGGGCACTTGCCTATTGCACGGCCACGTTTCTTCTTCTGTGCACGCGCTAGTGCCAGCTGGCGCAGGCGAGAGGGCTTAGAGTACCGGACCCACTAGTGTCACTTCTGTCGGAGGGAGGGGGAAGTGTGACAGTGGTGCATGGAGGTTTTGACAGGTAAGGCACCTGGATTTCCCCCCCCCTCCCCCCCAACCCCGGCGCTGAGAGATTTTTCGGATGCTGATCCTGCAAGTCCTCCTTTTAGGAAATTTGGAAATGGCCACGCTACTACGTAGGCTGTTTTGAAATTTATTTATGCAGTCTTCAAATAGTACTTACATTTTACCTAGTTTGAGTGTGGACCACTGACAGCAGGCTCATCAAGGCATTGCATGGATACCAGCACTCATCTGTGGCAGATCAACTTGGGTAGCCCCTCTCAGGCCAACATTACAGCACTGAGTCTCAAGTTGCATTCTGTTGCCACTTTGGGCAGGCCTTACAGTTTGCATACCCAACACCAGATTATTAAAATGTTTATTCTGAGTATTGTCACACAAATGATTAATTGGAGGGAAAAATTCAAGCCTTCATGACGGAGAGCAACAACAGCACTAAACCCCGGGAATTCCTGCCTCAGCATTTCTCAAACTGGGAAAAGAGCATTCAGACTGGTGGAAAACTGGAGCAACAGGAAAAAAAAAATGCGAGAGGAACTCAGCGAGCCATGCAGCATCCATGGAAAACAATTGTCAACATTTAACCATTCATCAGTATAGTTCGAGAACCTTGACTCCTGGCATCAGGGTCATACTGCAAATGCAGTGCATGAAGCAGACTACATGGTAAATTATCCATCCACTTACCCCCTTCTGCACCTCCTGCCTTGTCTCTTGGTTATCACAGCCATCTCATTGGTCACCTCAGAACCCACAGAACTAGAATGAAAGAGATAAGGGGAGGGAACATTTTGCTGGCCATTCTTATGATCTACCATATGGTTTCACTAATCCATTGTAAACTTCATATTCTGAGAGCATGTGATTTTCTGGATACTTTTGTGCGAAATTCTTCAGTCATCTTAAATAAATAATGCATTTTGCATCATTTATCAAGTCTGCATTTGAGGCACAATTTATTTTTGATGTCGAGCTGGTATTGTTTGAAAGGCGATATGTGTTGTGTGAGAAAACTGATTTGATGGATCTCAGAAGCAAGGTCTCTGAACACAGTCTGGCAGTAAATAATTTTATTTACAGAAGACGTGCTTCAGAAGGTTGCAAAAGAAATAAAATTATAAAAGATGAGCATGGGAAATTCATTATGGGAACAAAATGCACACAATCAAGGAAAAACCGTATGATGCCTGCTAACCCATTGACTCAGTGCAGGCACAGCTCTCTGCTACTGGAGAGACTAACGAAAATGGTCCCAACCCTTTAATAGTGTATACCTCACCAAACCATTCTCCAGAGCCATTCTATGGTACTCAGCCTGGAGTGAAGCAGGGTGGTACCTTGAACATGGCAAAGAGAAAGAACCAAGCACACTTTATAGTACTGGAGGGCTGGGGGTTCAGCCTAGGTCATTTACAGGAGCCATATGGCTTGGTGCCAGCAAGGTCTAATTGATGCCAATGGCCTAAGGCCAAGTGCAGGAGGGCTGGAGGATTCCAGCCCAGGTAATTTACATGGACCAATAGCTCAGTGACAGCAAGGTCTAGTCAATTACAAAGGCCCAAGGCCAAGTAGAAATGTACTTAAAGGGGCCAATGGTCAGGTGTGTACTGATGGGTGGGGCAGGGCCAAACCTTGATTGGCAGGTGGTGTGTCATATGACAGCCATGACCCTCCACAGCACAATTTGTCAGACGTTTTACAAGCAGCTCAAGCTATCAAATAGTCAATGAAAAGCAGAAAACTGTTCCACCCCATCCCATTACATTTCTAACTGGTTTTAGCAGGGATTTCTCCTTTCATGACTACTTGGTTCACTCTCCACCCACCCCTCATTCTCTGGCACTTTCCTCTTCAACCATATGGAGGAGCAATGTCTGTCCTTGCATCTCTCCCATTACCACCGACCAGGTACCTAAACGGCCCTTGTTGGTGAGGTGGGGGATTCAGAAGCCCCTCCCACCTTGCCTGTTGTATTTGGTGTTTGTGATGTGGCCTCCTGCAAGTTGGCAAATCCGGATGTTGACTCCGTGACTGCTTTAGTGAGCACCTGCACTCTCTTCACAGTAGCCACCTTGATCTCCTGGTTAAATGCCTTTTCAACTGCCATTCCCATACCAATCTGTCTGTCCTCGACCGTCCCCACTGCCAGAGTGAGATCGAACTCAAACTAGAAGAACTCCGTGTGACCTGATGAGTTTCTCCAGCATTTTTGCATTTACAATCTCTTCTGTCCCCAGAGAAACTATGTCAGCTGCAAATCTGAAATAACAGCAGATAATGCTGAGAATAGTCGATGGATCAGATAGCATCCGTGGAGAGAGAAATTGAATTACATTTCAGTTCTGATGAAAGGTCATTGACTAGGAATGTTATTGCCCTTCCTCTTTATTTCCACAGATGATCTGCTGAATCCTGCAGCAAATTCTGGTTTATTTATAAGATGAATGAACCTGACGAAAGAGCTTCATTTTCTTTTGCATAGTTTCCTGTGACCATGCTCATAGATTGTCTGAGGAATCCAGTGTTGGGCATACAAATAATGCAGCCAGTCCAATTGAGTGTTATGGGAGAGAGATTGGATAAGCAGGGCATTCCCTAGAGTGTAGGAGGCTGAGAGGTGGCCTTTATAGAGCATGGACAAAGCAAGTATTTTCCTGGTAGATGATTCTAGAACTAGAAGACGTGTTCAAGATGAGGCAGAGAGTTTTAAGAGGGTCCTGAAGGTTTTTTTCACTTCAGAGGGGAGTCCACATTTGGAACGAACTGTTGAGGGATCTACAGAAGTGGGTACATTTACAATTCAGAAGCTATTTTGGACAGATAGGTGGACACGAAGGGCTTAGAAGGATAAGAACATGAATTCAGGGAAATGAGACCGGCCCAGAATGCCAACTTGGTTGGCATGGACAAATTTCCATGTGAAGGGCACATTTCATGTTGTATGATATGAATATGTGACTCTATTGGGTCTTAATACCAGAGATAGGGATGTTGATATTGGTTTGCCAGTACTCTAAGGATTTTGTGGCATCTACATTTATGGTACCTTTTGCAGAACGCTGAAGCACAAGCTGCCAATGTCCACTTTCTTAGCATGGGGAGCACTTTCAAAAGATTGCAACTTATTAAAAACATTCCCGCCCAGACATTTCACAGGTCCAATATAATTGCTGGGTGACGCCTCCACACTGTGGATTGAATTTAAGTTTTTAAAAATTTAATGATAAATCATGGTAGAAAGCCCTTCTTGCACATGAAACCTGTGCCGCTCAATTGCACCCAAAGAGTTTTTGGAGGGTGGGAGGAAACTGGAGCACCTGGAGAAAACCCATGAAAATCACTGGGAGAATGTTCAAGCTCCTAACCGCTGAGCTAACCGTGCTGCCCCAATTTACGCAACACTGCAGGTGAATGTAACTTGCAAAACGCTAGATTACGTACTACACAAACCATTTCATCCATACCTCATCACAACAATTAAATGTATTATAAGTAAAGCACAAAAGTCTGCAGATACAGTGATTGAAGTAAAATCAATGCTGGTGAAACTTACCAAGTCAGTAACCTTTATATAACAAAGATGCTTAACCAATGTTTCGGGCTTAAGTCTTTCAAGTTATTTTTTAAAAAATTATAAAACAATTATTCTGATTGAAATGTGACTATCTCTAAAGTTGCTACACAGAGGTTCACTACTATAGATTTAATTGTCTCAAACTACAAATCCATAAAAGGTAAACCTGAATGAGGTTGGTGATCCTTTTGACTCAGAGAGCAATACAGCACAGTACAGGCCCTTTGGCCCTCAATGTTGTGGTGCATCAGAGCCCTGGGGTACGGAGTTCAATCCTGACCTTGCTTGCTGTCTGTGTGGTGTTTGCTCAGTCTCTCTGTGGCTGCCTGATTTCCCCCAGATAGTCTAGTTTCTTCCTGGAGATGTGCTGTAAGGTTAAATGGGCTGCTGTAAATGACCACTTCATGTTGGTTTATGGAAAAAAGCCATCAGAGGTTAATTGATGGGCATAAATTAATTCCAGGAAGGCGGGGAAATAAGGCAAGAGAAAATGGGGTGAATGGGATAGGTCCTCTGGAAGTTGACTGAGACCTGGGAGGCTGAATGTGTTGTTATACACATAAGAGAACAGAAAGAATGTCAACTTTGGGGATAGTGCATCAGAGCACAGAAATATTAGGCCCTTTCATGCAGTGAAAGATCCCGACTGTAAAGGCAGAGATTCTCCACCCTAACGTCAGGAGACTTGCGTTTATGAATGCGCCATGACCGGCTTCAAGGCTCCACTCCGCCGCCTCACAGCATCGATGTATTTAAGACCTGAGGGAAAATATCCAACTTTTTCAATAAAAGTTAGGATTCAGATTGTTCTACTGGACTATTAGCGACATGAATGAATAATGCACAGTATGATTATAATGGAGTTAACATTGTTAACAACCTTTTTGTTGTCTTTGTAAATTGTTTCGTATAGTTCCACAGGAAATACTCATTGAGCTCCGAGGTTAAAAAAAAAAGTTGTTGTGACTAAGCTGGGAAATTAAATTCAGTTTTTTTTTGTCTATGGAACTAAACAGATCTTTGAAGTTGTTTCATTCACATCTAAACCAAGTGAATCATTCCACTCTCTCTGTTTCATGTGCAGCCCTGCTCAACTGTGGTTAAATTTGGAATTATTCCAGTTTACAACCTCATCACAGTTAAAATGTGAGAATTTTAAGACCATGGGAGGTATATGATTGAGCTTCTCTTTTGAGGTTATTGCATGACATGAGTTTTAATCATTCATTGGGCAAGACTGTGCCTAAATTGTCAATGTCACTCAAAGGGACCACACATCTGGTTGTGTGGGAAAATGAAACAACTCGAATGGAACTCTTGTCCTGAGTTGGAGACTGTGGCTGTTTACAGCAGAATTAAAAGATGGACAACTCTTCATCCTGGCAGCTCTGCCTTGTGGATATTTTCCGGTGGGGAAAGTAGGCAGGAATTATCTTCAGTGCTACTTTAGTCCCTTGAGTCAATGACCACAATATTTTCAAAGTTTTGTTTCAATTAATTGTTCAAGAATGGAAATTAAACACAATTCTTTAACAGTGTGTACCCCACCAAGTGATTCTCCAGCGCCATTCCATGGGACTGAGCCTGGAGTGAAGCAGGGTGGTACCTTGAGATAGCAAAGAGAAAGAACCAAGCAGATGTGGCACCCTTTATAGTACTGGAGGGTTGGGAGAGCCAGCCCAGGTCATTTACAGAGGCTTGGTGCCAGCAAGGTCTAATCAATGCCGATGGCCCAAAGCCAAGTACAGGAGGGCTGGAAGGTCCAGCCCAGATAATTTACAGGATGAATGACTCGGTACCTTGATTATAAAATAGCCCCCTGTTATGTCAATTACAAAATACATTTGAAATGTATTCTACAAGTGATGTTAGGATAAATGTCAGCACTGGGTCTAATATAATTGCTTTTCATATTACCCTTCACTCTCGAACCAGCAGGCTTTTCCCCTGAGGCTGTGACCCTGCTGAACCTTAAATCACAGCGCTGATTGGTATTGCACTCACATTGGACTGTGATGCGCTTGTTTTTATTTGCCTGTAGTTATTTGTATATAGCACTATTTTTAATTTTTGGTTGGATGCTAATTGTATTTCATTGGCTTTATATTTTACTTGACACAATGACAATAAAGTTTAATCTAATCTAGGGTAGGTGGGTCAGCTACGCTAACCTGCAGTTAGATCAAATATTTTGGCTTTACATCAGTGCAACTTTGAGGTCATGATTCATCTATATTTTGGGAAATGAGATATTCCCTCGATTCTTAACTATTGTACAACTAGGATGTAGGCACGTCACTCTTTTTAAATATTCCTGGATAATTATGTAGTGGTTTAGAAGCTAATTAAACTACGTGAGTTTACGGTGGTGGCGCAGCACATATTTACTTGTGTCTTGGTGCATGTTGTCATGTTTAGTGTCTGCAGCAGATTGAGCGAGGTGGTGATATGAGCATGAATATGGCTGGAAATGCCACTTCAAGGACCGGTGAGCTTTATTCCTTGAGAACAATAATGTCCAGACACTGAACTCAACAAAAATATTGGTATGCATTCAGAGTCCAGAATGAATTGAGGTGTCCAAGATGGACTATATGATCAATGGTAGCCAAAAATGACTCCTGTTTTATCTAGCTTAGTCAAACTCTTGATTCAATTTACTGTCATAGAAATAAAACAGTGTCCTTTTACATGAAAATCCCTTTTGCCTGCTGCAAGGCGGACAGATTTGATGTGGGCATAAATCGCCTAGGTGCCTCTTTCTTTTGCTTCTGGTTCTCTGAATGTAAGAAATGTGAGTCCCCCCCACCCCTCCAGAGTCAGCGAGTGTCAATAGATTGCCTCCAGCGCTTCTACAGCCAACCAGCGTCCAGTCCAAACTACTGGCAACCCAAACCTCCAACTTGGTCAGTGACCCTTCAGCACCCTAGGCACCTCCTTGCATCCAGTTTCCAATACCTGATACCACTCCAACCAGTTCGAGCCAGTCTCCAGCAGTCCACAGCCCGGAATGTGTCTCCCAACAGCAGTAGCGCGCAGCTTCCATAGGTTCCTCGCCTCGAGTTGCCAGCAGGCCACTGCAGAGCCCCCTCACTAGTCCACCTCCGTGTCACAATCCCGTTAGACCCAGTGCTGATATGTGCATTAGGAGTTCCAGCTGTGGTTTTGAACAGGCGGGCTATGATAATGAGCAGGGAACCTACTCTGAGTCCCAAGACTGTGCCTTAATTATGCTTGTTTATGGCTCCAGTACATTGTGTTTTCCCAAACAATAAAAATTGGGAAGTTTGTCTGGAACATAGGAATACTTCACTTACAGATGATCATGTGCCTGTGCAGCAGAAAGATGTGTCTGTATCTTGGCCCAGCTCCAAAGAGTTCAAAGGCTTGCACTTTGGATTAAATTGTCAGTCTGCTTAAAGTCGTATAATACTTCGAAGCCTTGTATAGCTACAATATGGGTTTTGAGAGTTAATTGTTAAATCAGTTCCACGTCTTGAAAATAAAAAAAAAGAACTGCAGCAGTTGTAAATCTAAAATAAACTAGAAAATGCTGCAAATACTCGGTAGCTGGGCAGCACCGGTGAAGAGAGACTGGAGTTGATGTTTCATATTGAAGATTCTTCCATGTGCTCCTTTTTCTTTTTCCACATCTGTTGATTTGTTTAAAGCGGGGGGGAGGGCCAACCTTTTAAAATTTTAATTTGGACATACTCTTGTAAAAGGCCATTTCGGCCCATGAGTGCGTACCGGTGGTGGAGGCTAATTGGGCCACATGGACATGTGGGCCAAAATAGCCACTTACCGTGTTGCATGTCTAAATTAAAAATTGGAATGTTGGCCACCCCTAGATTAAAGGATCCCAAGTCTCGATGGGTTGACTGCTCAAGCTTTTTTTCTCCCTCCATTAGTACCATCTCACAGCAGTTTAAGCAGCTTTGAAGATGCACTTTCAAAATAAAGAACGTAATAGAGATGCCTGCCATGCGTACTGATTTAATGAGCTTGTGGGTTATACTGCAATTTAGATCCCAGGCACAGACTCTGTGGGCCTGGAAATATTTCCTTGCTTCCTCAGCCTCAAAATGTTTTGATTAGATATGGTTAGATGAAGCAGAATTTCTAAGCAAATGGAGGGGTCTTAGAATAGAGTGCACAAAACATGACCATTTGACAGAACTGGTGTTTCCACTCAAGTTTTCTTCTGTCATTCCTCATCTAAATTGGTCATAAATCACCCTCTTTGCCCTCCTTCCTTGCCAACTTTTATCTTCTCCACGTAATTGTATCTATTTTCCTGGCTTCAAACACTCCTAAACTTCTTCTGAATCTCCATTGGGTTTCTTGGTGGCTGCCTCATATTGATTGCCTCTAGTTCTGCTGTTCCCCACAAGTGGAAATGTTTTTTTTCATTCACTTTAGAAACTCTGAATAACTTTATTGAGTTACCCATCAGTTGTATTTTCATTAAAAAAGATGCCCAGTCTGTTCATCCGTTCTTGACATAAATACCTTCATATGTCTTGTATTATCCTTGTAAATTTTTTCCATTGCCACTGAATTGTTTTAATATATGCTGACCAGAATTTCATACAGGACTCTAAAGATTCAAGATTCATTTTATTGCCACATAATAAAACAGTGTCATATTACACAGAATTGCATTTGCCTGGGGTAAGGCGGACAGATTCGCAATTGAATTGCTTGAAGTTAGAGAAAGAGAAGCAAAAGAGTCCCCCAAGAGTCACCATGTGTCCATGGATTAGCTCCAGCGCTCCCGCAGTCTCCTCAGCCGCATAGTCCAGACCAGTCCAAACCATTGGCAACCTGAGCTCCAGATCCGAACCTCTGACGCAAACAGGAACCCTTCAGCACCCCCTCGCACCCTGGTTCTGATACCTGGTACCCCCTTCAGCCAGTTTCGAGCAAGTCTGCAGCCTGGCGCAGCTCCCCCGTCAGCAGTGGCCCAAAGCCTCCACAGGTCTTACCAAGCTTTGAAGCAGATTTGGCATTAATGTCCCTGTTCTTCAAAACTCTGCCTTTTGAGATAGACTCAGAGGAGAGCTTGGTTTGGTTTATTTTATGCTGTTCCTGTGTTTTTTTTTTCTTGCCAACCTCTGAACTGACTTGTAGTGATTGGGGCCCTTTGTTCTTCTGCACCTCTTTGACTTGCACCTTCCAAGAAGAAAGTGATTCTCCTAGTCCTGCCACAATGTGCTTACCTTGCATTTTCATTATTGCCTAATTTGCATGTTCATAAATGACCTATATTAATTTACTGCTGCTCTCTTCATTATCTCTCTTCCCATCCTCTAATTTAGTCGAATTGACAAATTTAGAAATTGTGCTTCAGATTCCGGAATCCAGACTCTGATCAGCAGTGATCCTGTACTTGTCCTCGAGGAATGCTTTCTGCAGAAGAACCCTCCCCTTAATTCCCCACTCGCTGATTTGTAACTTAAACCCAGCTAATAACCCTTTCTATCCCATGTTCCCCTGACTTTGTCTATATCTAATATCTTATCAAAAGTATTTTTAAAATATCCCCATGGATTATTTATTTAATTGCAGTAGAGGCCGATTCCAGTCATTGAAACCCGTGCCACCCAATTAACCTACTAACCCCATGTGTTTTGGAGTGAGAGGTAATCCGAACACCCAGCAAAAACCCACACAGGTCAAGGGGAGAAGATGCAGACAACACCGGATTCAACCCGGGTCACTAGCACTGTAATAGCATTGTGCCATCTTATGTTCTGTGCCCCCCTTCTCTCCACCCCCCCCATCTCAACAACCTTTTATAAGAACACATTTGAGAGTGTCCTGTTGGGCTGCATCATTGTGCACTTTGCGAGCTACAAAGCGTCAAACTGGAAGCCTTTACAGAGGCTCATCAAAACAACTGAGAGGAGCTCTTGGGGCCTTCCTTTCTTCTTGTACAACATTAACTGGGAACGTTGTCTAAATAGGGCTCAAGGAATCATGGAAGATCCTTTCTCTCCAGTGTACGGTATCTTTAACCACTATCATCCAGAATGAGTTACATGGGGTAAAACCAGCATGTAATCATTGCAATTTTAAATTTAATCAATTTTGTTAAAAATTCATGAAACTTCATGGAAAATTATAAAAAAAGAACGAGTTGCAGGATCATAAAAATCTTCCTGCAGGCTGTGAGATAGATGAACAGTATCATCGCATGTGAGAGAGATAGATATATATCTATCTATATAGATATTTCTATACATAAATATATATAGCTTTATAGACCTGGACATGTATTTGATTATTTGTGATCTTTGAGTGTTTAGTGTTTTCGTGCATTCATCGTAATCTAGCGAAACGCTGTTTCAAGTTGTATATGTACAAACTTGAACTTGATTAGAGATCTTGCCCATATGTCCTACAATACAGTTCTGGTCTGATTACACTTGACAAGAGGAAAGATTTCAACAAAGTGCTACCAAATCATACAATTTTACTCCAAGTTTCCTCTTGATACAGTTTACTGTATTTTAATGTGTTTCCATCTCATGGTGAACGTTCACCTGTAGTTAATCACCTGTAATAATCCTGTATGTGCATTGGCACGTGGATGTAGTAATTCTACAATGTATTTAACACTTCCATGCATCAGTTAAAAGTGAGATGGATTAGGACATGAGACCTGGGTTTGAAACATCATTCCAAATACGTTACAAATACCAGCTCCTACTCATAAAGACAATCTCATAATTTTAAAGGGGGATAAAGTTCCAATAGTTTTAAAATTCTGGATTATAAATTCAAGTTCACTACTTAATTAATTGTATTAATAAAGCATGCAAATATGTTTTCTATGTTTACCACTACTACTGCTTTCACACTGAGATCCCAGTAAATTGGCGTCTCAACAACCCGTGTTTAACGTTGGAACGGAGCATTCGCACTGAACCAAGAAAAGCCAGTTCAGTGCGACATTTACATTGGAGCTGATGCGAAATGCATCAGCTCTGATGCTTCCTACCTTGGCGAGTAAGTACCGGGATGAAAATAACCCCCCCCTCCCCACCATGCTGTGTTGATCATGTTCACACAGGGAAGTGAAATGGTAAAAAGGCGATTAAATACTGGCTTTTAAGGGCAGTGTGAAAGCACCCCATGACTGTGTCTGTTTGCCTCCTAACAAAATCTGGATGTGTTCTTTGGTTGTTCCAAGTGCATTCAATGAGATAATAAAGAATACTCTACCTTCTCGTCTCACCCTCAAATCCAAATCAGAAAAATCAATCTCTCCATTTTCTGCATGTACTTCACTGTGTTACAAGATCAAACTAACAACCACAAAGAAGGCATATCACACAGGGGTAAAGATGAACAATTACTTTATTAACAAAAATTCACCTTCAAACTTTAATTCAAAATCCCCCTTTTATAACAATGCCCACTGGTTACTATGCAAATTTCTTTAACAGTGTAAAACTAATAAATTCTCCAGCCTAAATATAACATATCTAATTAAAGTCTAAGTTATATTTCCAACCAGCCCACAGAAAAACTTAGACACAAAACACACAAGACTCACAAAACTTCGATCTCAACTGAAGCAAAGAT
The DNA here is from genome assembly GCF_036971445.1 of Narcine bancroftii. Classification (NCBI taxonomy): domain Eukaryota; kingdom Metazoa; phylum Chordata; class Chondrichthyes; order Torpediniformes; family Narcinidae; genus Narcine; species Narcine bancroftii. Next base: position 339,997,380 of record NC_091471.1, on the reverse strand, counting down.
CATAAACAAAATTCAGTTTGTTTGGTAAACTGAAGCCAAAAGATCTTGGAGAGAGAGCACAAAATTCGAAGTGGTCTTCTTGTGTTGCTTGCAGAGAGAGGAACCACTGGCTGGTCCGGATCCTTCTGGCTGCCCTCGGAATGTTCATCCCTTTTTGAAATCCCAGCACTCTAAACTGTCCTCCAGACCACGACTCATGCTGTGGGCCTTCCTCCAATCCACAACACCACCCCGGTGATGGTTTATCGTCCAAGTCCAGAAATTTCTAGATCATTTTCTGCACATGTTCAGTCTGTCTCCCACTCTCTCAACAGTCCACCTTCACCTTGGCTCTTTAAGGCAAACTGTCACTTTTTAACATAAAACCACACAACACATAGGCCAATACACAACTCTGTAACAACTGTGATACTTGTGACCCTGCAATGGGAGAGGTATTTCACCTGAGACCAATGTGTTACGCTTTTATGAGTATTTTTAAACCTTGTGTGCCTCAAATCTTATAACACTGTTCCAAAAATGTATATTAATCATAAAACAAAGGCCAGACTCTGTGCACAATGATATCTCCCAGTTTATTGTTGCATAATTTTTTTTTAATGCCCAACCTCTCACCATATGTAGTTAACATCTTCACTTTCTTCCATCAGCCAATTTCAACTGCAAATTATGTACTTATGAATAGAGTGCTTCTCCCACTACTGTATTTAAACATGACTGCCTAAAGAAATCTCTTGGTGCCTGCCACATTGACCACCGCCAGTGGGCTGATATCACCTCAAACCGTGCATCTTGGCGCCTCACAGTTCGGCGGGCAGCAACCTCCTTTGAAGAAGACCGCAGAGCTCACCTCACTGACAAAAGACAAAGGAGGAAAATCCCAACACCCAACCCCAACCAACCAATTTTCCGCTGCAACCGTGTCTGCCTGTCCCGCATCGGACTTGTCAGCCACAATCGAGCCTGCAGCTGACGTGGACTTTTACCCCCTCCATAAATCTTCGTCCGCGAAGCCAAGCCAAAGAGAGAGAAATCAGTGCAAATAAAGTAGTGACAATGAGAGTTGAACCTCTGTCTACTGGGTGGAAAGTCGTCAATAGTTCTGTCAGTGTATTTATTAGTACTTCCATACATTAGTATCTCCTGATAGTTTTGCCACCGAGCTGTCCAAACATCTGCATTGTCAAAAGCTTTCCCCCAGGACATAGTGCTACACTTATCTGTCGCTTTAAAGGCCACTCCCATTATTATTGTTAAGACTGATGCATATACAAGAAGAAAGTAAATTTCTCAATATTCCTCCCCCACCTCCATGAGGGGAAGGCAAAATGGAAGCAGGGCTTGAGGTAACTTTGGCTGTTTCCAGCCCTTGTCCTTTGTTTCTCCTTGAGGAAATTGCAATGGACATTTTCATCTTCGAACACTGCCTTCTGAGTGATCTTGTACATGCCCACCTCAGCAGTAATCAATTGGGGCTTTGGACAAACAGAAGGCTGGCGATCTCCCATTGTGACTGGGGCATTTTGTAGGAGGGCAAGTATATGTTCTCACAGTAAAATCTCACAGGCCATCCTTGATCAAGGGCTCAAACAATGATTAAGTATCTTTATCTTTGCTTCATAAAGGACACTGTTTGACCTGCTGAGTTTCTCCAGCTTTGCGTTTTTATTTCAACTGCTGATTTACTTCATGAGTTACTCTCTTTCCTGTCACTCTACACATCATGTGAAATTATATCAACTAAGTGAATGAAGGAAAAAAAATCTGCTAGCTACTGTATCCTGAAATTTGGCCATTCTTTGAAATCACTGCGAAATGCTTAAAGGTAAAACTGGTCCATTCCGAGAAATACACAAAAAGTGTGTGATTTTTAAGACCAACTGTTAGTGTCATCCCGTTACAGAGCAAATATTTCCCACTCCATGAAATCAGGAAGTTGGACCTGTTTCCTCCTTGTCCATTGCCCTTTGAGGCAATCCCTTGCATGCCTCTCCAATGAGTAAAGCCCAGGAGGAAGCCCGTGACAAAGGAGACAATTCAAAGAATCTTCCAGTTCTTTTTGCCTGAACCAGTTTCTTCAAAAGCATTCTTAAAAATTGCAACTCGTGCCAGCAAAGGGTGAATGCCCACCTATTTAGTACCCCAGTATTGTTTGTTACAGTATTTAACCCTAGCATTATACAGTGACCAGTGCCCACCAGTTCTATATCCTAGCAATATCCAATGACACACAACAATGCTGGAGGAGCTCAGCCAGTCTTGAGCGTCCATAGGACGTAAAGATATTTTCACCACTATTTTGGGCCTGAGGAAGGTACAGGAATGCTGGTGGAACTTAGCCAGTCTCACAGTGTCCAGAGGAGGTGAAGATGTCTCAGAAATGCTGGAGGAACCATTTGAAAGGAGGGATCTGGCCTGTAACATCAGGAATATCTCTTTACCTTCCATGGACGCTGCAAGACCGGCTGAGTTCCTCCAACATTTCTGTGTGTTTTTATGACAATCGTCTTCAGACTTTCGAGCTTCACTCTATATGCAGTGAAAGCCCAATGTCCCCATGACGAGTATGATGCATGGTCTGATTCTCTGGAGCAAGTTAAAATTAGTTAAGCTGACTGAAGGCATGCAAACATTTTAAAATTTAAAAAATCAAATGCTTTTGTATTTAAAAAAAAAGATGCATCATATTCTCTATCTATTGATCTTAAGATCCCAAGAAATAGGTCCTTTGATTATGGTGAAGCAGCCATATACAATACACTACCTTTGCGCTAATTCTGTTTTGCTCTCATCAATTCCGCCAGATATTATCACTCACCTACAGTCTCACGGCGATTTGCACTGCAGTTTGAAATAAGATCACGAGGAATACATCCTCAAACCGGGCAATCCTGGTATCACAGCTCAGAAAATTTGTCATGCTCTTTTCACAGTTGAGTAACCTAGGAAACTGACTACCTCCTGTGTCCAAGTTACTATGGAAACCATCCAGAATTGTGATTATGTAATGTGAGTATCTGAAGATGCAGAACCAAAGCAATGCTTCCTCTTTCCAAAAATGAACATCACCAGCACACTGCCCTTAGTTACACCGCAATTTGCTCCTGCAGCAGTTCCGGTCGGTGAGCTCAGGGAGAACAATGAGGCCAAGTTAATGTTATTGCAAGTGGGGATATGTTATATAGGAAGAACCCTGCTGGTAAAACAGAGGAAAATGTGATTGCAGTCATAAATTAAGTGGTTGCCATGGAGCCAATCCATGTAAACAGTGTAGGAAAGCTCTGTGCCTATCACTTAGCATTAGCAGGTATCTAAACACTGATTTACTGCTCCATGCATAGGTAATATTGGGGGTGGTGGAAAACCTTCAAATCTGAACAAAGAAAATGAAATGGAGAACAGCGAGGTGGGGGGGGGGGACAAATGTGGAGAATAAAGAGCAATGAAACAGTAAAGTGAAATATCCAATTCTCCAGGTTAGCAAATGCATGTCAACGAATAGCTCCATAATACTTCATATGTCCAGAATGCTGTTAAGAGGTAATGGGCATCATCTTTTCAAATTCTCTAAATTATGGAATGATTCCTCCAGCTTGAAGGGGTTTAAATGTAACCCCACAATTTTAAAAGCGGTGGGAAAGACAACTTTATTGATGATAATGGTAAGGAATATGCTGGAAGCAATTAGAATGGATGTCATAACAAGATATTCAGAAAATGTATGTAGATTGGACAAAATTAACGTGAATTTATTTAAAAAAAATTCTCAAATGTAATTTCCCACTATTGATGACACTATTGGGTGACACCTGTAGCTGAACAAACTGCTCTGGAGGAACTCAACAGGTCGGGCAGCATCAGTGGGAGAAAATGTTTCGAGCCAAAACTTGTCATCAAGATTAAATAAAGATTAAAGTCTTCATGCAAAGTTTTGGCTCAAAGTATCTTCCACTGATGCAGCTCGACCTGCTGAGATCCCCCAGCAGAGTTTGCTTCTGAGTAAATAAATGAGAGCCAGTAAATGTGGTTTATGTCCATTTTGTTAAAAAAGCTTTTGATATAGTCATACGTGAAAGATAAGTTAATACCCCCCACAATTGATGGGAATAACTTAAGTTTCCATGGTTGATCGGTTCTGATTGAGGTCGAGAATTCCCTCGTAACTGGTGTTGAGAGCCCAGAGGACCCCAAAACCCAGCAGCAATAGATATTCACCAAGACAAATGGTTACTTAAACAAAAGCTGTTTTTAATTATCTTTAAACATGAAAACCGAATCACACTTTAATTTAACTTAACTAACCTAACAGCCTCCTTCTAATTCTAAGCGCACGTGTATATAATGTGTGTGTAAATTCAGAAACGTTCTTTGGTTTACAATCCAATCTTATTTCTCATTCCTCTGAGTTCACTGGTTGCAGGCAATTCTTATACTGTGCGCAGAATTTAACATTTATAAAGTTCACCAGGCTTTGGTGGTGCTTGAAAGCTAAATGGTTACCACTCAGGAAGGTTCTTTCGGTTTTCAGAGAGAGATGTATTGTTCCAGGACATCCACAACTGGTTTACTTCCATCAGCCACTTCAGTGTCTTGCTGACAAAACTTGTCCCTTCAGGGTTCTCCAGATGATAACCTCTTCCTTTCAGGTCACTTCTCTTGAATGAACAACAATGTAACACTGTAGAAGTGATTTCTCTCTCTCTCTCTCTCTCTCTCTCTCTCTCTCTCTCTCTGTGTGTGAGAAAAGCCTGTTGGGACCTCTCTGCTTGCCAAACCACATGACTCTCTTAGAACAGCTCCAGACAGTTTGCAGCTCCCACAAGATCTTTCATCCTTTTTGTAAACAACAATTAATTAGTGAAGTCTCTTGGGCCCTCTCCAAAGCTCCTGCAAAGGCTGAAGGCTGATATGTCTAACATTAGCAGAGCTCCAGTATTTCAAATAAGATCTGTTTTAAAGTGTTTGTATGTGACCTACTATAACAAACCTTTCCCAATTTATCTCTCAAAAACATATCTATATACTCTGTCACACTGGGAATCTGAGGATTCCTGGTGTTTTTTGGCATGCTTAACTCTGGAAATAGGGAGGTGACGTGTTATTTTGCATCAATTCTGCCTTCTGGATTCCTGATCATTGCTGCTTTCTTGGTATGATGTAATGCCAAGTGTATGCACAAATGATTGTCCAGCAGGCAAGAAGTGTGTTAAAGATCACAGAAAGCTATTTATTATCTTAGTTGGATGTCCCAGATTTGCAAACAAAATTAAAGCATTTACTTTATTAAAACTGAGGGGACGGTACAAAGTAATAAACAAAATAATTATCATCAAATCCATAGGAAATGTTGCTGGGAAAGATTTTTTTTGAGGTTTTATCAGCAGTTCTGTAGAAAAATGAAGTTTTATTTAGGATGTTTAATGTGGAAGGAAGGTCATGCCTCTAATCACATTTTTGAAGGAATGTAAGAAGGAAGATGACTGAAGATACAAAGACATGGCAAACTGGTCCATAAATTCTCCTAAATGAAAATCTTGTCAGATCCAAAATTGGCTGAGAGGCAGGGAGTCACTGGAAGTCTGTTTGTGATTGGGCGGCTATTTACCTTGCGATTCCTCTGAACTTATTGATCGGTTCTTGTGCCGTGATCAGTAATGCAGCGAGCAGGTTAAAGGAACCTAGAGAAATATGTGCCATGGTGCTGAATGGGAGAGGATACACAGATAAGAGACCATAGGCGTATCTGGGGTATGGCAGCCAGGGCAGGTGCCCTGGGTGCTAGTTGAAGGGGAGCATCGCTATCCTCGCCTCACCCATCCATGAGTGAGCCCAACATCTAACTCTGTGTGTCTGCAAATGAGCTCTGTGTATGGGTGGGGGTAAATCTCTGGGAGGACAGTGCCTTTTGAATTTGCGTTGATTCAGGGTTCTGGGACAATTTATCTGCGAATGAGCTCTGTGTATGGGTGGGGGTAAATCTCTGGGAGGACAGTGCCTTTTGAATTTGCGTTGATTCAGGATTCTAGGACAATTTATCTGCGAATGAGCTCTGTGTATGGATGGGGCTAAATATCTGGGAGGACAGTGCCTTTTGCATTTGCGTTGATTCAGAGTTCTGGGACAATTTATCTGCAAATGAACTCTGTGTATGGGTGGGGGTACATCTCTGGGAGGACAGTGCCTCTTGAATTTGTGTTGATTCAGGGTTCTGGGACAATTTATCTGGGCACTCTGCTATTTGTTATGCATGTGTACAGAAGGGGTCACTATTTCAGTGGTTGCCATAGGTGCTATTTTCCCTAGCACAATGAGAAAAGGAGAGTAGAGGAATGTTACAGATCCCTCAAGTACATTGGGAGTTAAAATGATTTTGGAGTAGATTTTTTTAAATTCAACAGCCTTCATTAACTTTGATGAATGTACTTGGTTTTTCAAATCTCCAGGCAGAAAAAGAGATGAGAGAATTATGTGATTTGATTATGTTAGGGGCTCTGAACCAAGTTTGATTGCACTAATTTGTCAACTATAACATGAAATCCAGAGACATAATTTCCAACACATTCTGCTTTGACACAGCAGCAAATGCTTGGCCTTGTATAATTCAATAAACACATATAATAAAATCAGAGTCTTGGCTTGTTCTGGATTTTCATTGATAAGTGTAATCTAATCCACTTCTCCAGAAACTTTGATCCACGTGGTTTTACACCTTGCGTCTCTGTACTCTACTAAAGTCAACAGAGATTGATGTTATGAAGAATGAAGACTAATGTTAGGGATACTTGCTTAAAATAATCTTTTTCCTTTTTGAAATTTGGCCAGTGGAAAGATGTTTCATTTTAATTTTTGGTGATTTTAGAATTACGAGATGAATAAAATCTATTCATTTCCCCTAAAAATTCAACTTCATCAACTTAGTTTCAATGTGTCAAAATTGTTTCCAGGCAAAATCAAACACGATTGGCGTAGTGGTTTGTGCGACGCCTTTACAGCACCAGCGATTGGGACCGGACCGAGGTTTGAATACCGTGCTGTATGTAAGGAGTTTGTATGCTGTGCCCGTGTCTGCGTGGGTTTTCTCCGGGAGCTCTGTTTTCCTCTCACCGTTCAAAAATGTACCGGGGGTGTAAATTAATGGGGTGTGTAAAATGGGCGGCATGGAGTTGTGGGTCGAAATGGTCCAGCTGTATGTCTAAATTTTAAAAAGTTTAAATTGCAATTTTAAATTCATGGATCACTGCGGTAAAATCAACCAATTAATAAATCTATACTTGCTCAAGCACAAATATATTCCATATTAAAATTATTTGTATAAAGGTTTCATGCGCTATGTTGATTTTACACTGCAATAAAGAAGACCGATATTTTCCTATGTGATTAACAATTGCTAAATTGTTTATTTCCTTTAACAATGTTTGTGAAAAATTAACTGGTAACATACGTTTTAAGTTCTGGTTGCTATATTTTCCATGCAATTTTAATTTGAAAAACATGTAGAAAATCATACAAGCACTGCATGCACAGAATAGCTACAACATCTAAAGATGAAAGTTCTGGGTTTGGCTTGTGTACAGCTTGGGTAGAACTGGAGGCACATAAGAGATTGCAGATGTTGCAATCTGGATTAACAAGGAATCTGCTGAGAGAATTCAACAAGCTGAGCAGCATCAGTGGGAGAAAAAGAAATTGTTAACATTTCGGGCCAGGGTCCTCCATCAAAACTGAGAGATGACTAGAATCATGTATACAAGACGGGAAAAGTAGACAGTGGGGATTGATGAATGAGGGAGGGGTGAAAGATGACAGTGGGAGGCAGTTGACAATCAAAGAGGGGGAGGGAGAGAGCAAGAAGGAAAAAAGGGACAGGTGGAAAATGAGTCATACAGGATGGAATGGAGTGATGAGTAGAGACAAAGATGATGGTGATGGGAGTCTAATAAGAAGACATGATAATAGTGGAATAATAAGAGGTGTTGGGGAAGGACAGATGGGATCAGATTGATGAAAAGACAATGGAGGGGGGGGAATCCAGGGGTATTCTGGGTCAAAGAGGGAGGGATGAAAATTAGTGGGGATGGGAACAAAAATAGGGCTGGGAAGAAGAACAGCAGAGTTGAGGAAGAGAGAGATGTTACCTGAAATTGGAAAATTCAATGTTCATACCATTGGACTGCAGACTAGTCGGGTGTTATATGAGGCATTGTTCGTCTAGTTGATGGTGAGCCTCACTCTGACAGAGGAGAAAACCAAGGATGCGCAGATCAGTTGGGAAGAGGAGTTCAAGTGGCAGGCAACCCAGGGCACTGAGAAGGCCTTTGAGGAGAGAATTTGTGCTCAGTGCATAGATTTTTAGTACAAGACTTAACTGCTGGCTTAAACATGAAAGATACTAGTATAGACAAGGATCTGCAGAATTAACATTACCGTGGATTGTATCCAAGTGTGAGGCTATCCCTTTGGGACAGAGGATATCTGCTTGGCAAAGACAGGTAATAAAGTGGGGGGAAAAATGAAGGCAAAGGTTTCTGTTTGGCACTTTGTTTAAACAAATACTGTGCCAAAGCTGTTAGGGCCTGTAATTGGTTGAAGGATTTTGAAATGAAGGTGGGCTTTCTGGATACTTTTCATGAAATTTGATATCTCATACCTCAGCAAGTTTAGCAGGACAAACAAAATCAAGGCAATGGACTAATTGATTCACAATATCATTTAGCATTTTTACTTATTTTGATTCTCTTCAATTTTGTATAAGCTAATTTATGTGATTTTTTTTGTCTAGTGAAGTTCTTTTAAGTAATGAAATTCTTCCTTTATTATAGAAACCACCTGGGAAAGGCCAACTAGTATTCCAGGAACCCCAAAGAGTCCAATAACCCAGATGAATTCCATGCTTACAGGTAAATAAGCTGTGAAAAACTGTTGACTGCAAAATGTATATTTGGGACCGATCTCAACTTAAAATACGTTCTCACAATTTACAAAAGTATAATGGATCACTTTTAAAGGTAAATAGAAAATGGAGACAACATATAATAGGACAAAAGTTCTCCATGAATAGAAAGCATGGGCGAATGACGAGCATTTTAATGGAACAAGAATGGAGATAGCTCAAGCAGACAAATTTACAGATACCCAAGCTCAGACAGGTAATTAATGAATACTCTTGTTAATTTAGTATTTGTAATGTTTATGTTGTATTTAGTTCATTGAAAAATAAGTAAATGATTAGTGTGGTGGTTAGAGCAATGTTATTACAGCGTCAGCGACCCAAGTTCATATCTGATGCTGTCTGTAAAGAGGTTGTTCTCCCCTTGACCTGTGTGGGTTTTCTTTGGGTGCTCAGGTTTCCTCTCACCCTCCAAAGCATTGGGTGTAATTGGGTTTAAGGGGCCGGAAGGGCCTAATCTAGTGCTGTATCATTATCTTTTAAAATATAAATTAAGTGAATTTTAATGAACGAGTAATTTTCAATATTGGTTAATTGGTTTCTGTATGTTCCGAAGCATTCTCTATGTTAGTATAGTGACATTTGTTATGAAATTTAATTGGGTGCATGCCGTCCTCTTAATCAATATGCTAAGACTGTGGTCACCATAATTGAGGGTGAATGGTTCAACCCCATCCCAATGAATGGAGATTGAAATGTGATTTCCTAGTTCTGGGTTGACATCTAGTGCATGGTTTCAACCAGGGCCAATGGCCTCTTGTTATCTGAACAGTTTGAATAAGTAGATCAAATTGTCAGTCCTAAACAAGTCCTCATATCTCATTGTGACATTGGGGGGAAATTTGTCCCATTGATTCCATGCTAACTTGTTACTCTTGCCTAATTGATGTGAATAATTATCTCTTGGCTTTACTTGAAGGCCACATAATAGAATGTACGGAAACCATGAGCAATGCTCTGGGAAAAAATGTACCATGCCAACTCCCTTCTCTACAGCTATTATCTTGGAGTGTTAGACACAGGGAAATCTTTGCTGGACACAAGAAGTATCAGATGATTGGAGGGCAGCAGAAGTGGTCCAACCTTTCAAGAAAGACTGCAGTGAACTATGGACTGTGAATGTACCATTAGTGTTGGGGAAGATGTTGCAGAAAACAAAAAAAAACTCTGAGGGAGAGGACGGGATTAATGCACTGGTCAACATGAACAAGTTGGGTTGAATGGCCTGTTTCCATGCTGCACAGTTCTACAGAAGACTATAGATTGGTTTTTTGCTTAGCAGTCGGGTTGTGTCACCCGGAACGAGAGAGCTAATGGAGTCAGCACCAACTGGAAGTCGTGATGAATAGAGAGAACTGTGACTGTCTGTGATGGCTGGCGGGAGTGCAGAAACTTACGGAGGTGATGTGGGGTTCATTAGTTCCCTCGAGCAGACACTGTGACCAGGGGGCATTGCTGAAGATTGGCAGGGATTCTACAGGCTTTCCTGCATTTGGCTGAACAATTCTCCTCAGCCCGGAAATTCACACAACAAGCTCAGATTTCACCTGCCATTGCTAAGCAGAGCAATCTCCAGGTTAGAGAGAACTGTGCAGCCAAAGAGATGAGGCAACAGCAGGAGGTAGTGAGAGAGACCATAAGGATCCACATATAGAGTAGGTGTCTCTAGAGGCACATTTCATTGCTGAGCAGCTCACTGCTTTACCCCAATGATGTTGCAAGTAGACCCTACCACCCTCCCTCTGCATGCCTGGCCACACACGCATGCACACATGCAACCCAGAGCAGGTGTGGAGTTGCACAAGCCTGCATTAGTGGAAGGACAGTAAAGATTTCTAAAACCTCAGTCTGCAAACATTGGGAGCTGATTACAGGGTGAAAATACAGCTGTATTGGAACTTTTACTTTAGAAGCACAGCCATTTTTTTACATGCTGATTTGAAGAGTAGATCTCTGAGAACTTCCAAGTTTATAAAAAGAACAATGCAGACAGTTGAACAAAATAGCTGAATTATTTAAGATTGAAAAGAGAATCCCTGGTGCACCATTGAGTATTAATCTGTTTTTTTTTTAATGAATATTATTACTGAAAATAATTTGCATAATGTTTTATAATCTGCTTTCAGTGAGTTTCAAATTCATTTTTATTATGGCTTAATGCCATAAAAGCCTGGGAATCATTTGAAGTTGGTTAATTCTGCTTCCAGCAATATGATTTATTGTACTGTATGCAAATAGTTCTTTCCTGGATAGATGTGTTGGCTCCTCTAAGTTTCAGAATGAACTGATGTAAGGTAGCTGTGATTATATTTGCTGCCTTTTGTCTCTTTGGTTTGTTGTCACCACCTGATTTCTTCTGCTCTCTTGCAAGAGAAAGTCTGAAATGCTTAATATAAAAAAAGCATTTTGTGGAATATCTCAAACTAAATGCCGATTGAGTGTTTTGAATGTAACGGATCTGCGCGGGAGAAACTCCAATAATTTTCGCACTAGGCTAGGAAGTCCTTTTTAAAGTTCTGTGTTTGTGTTGCAGTGAATGGCTTTCACTCATCGGGCAGCCTGTCACACCATTCGGAGTCCTCACACGTTTCCTTGAGGAAGACCAGCAGTGACCCACAGGTATCCATAAACTTCACCCTTTGTCTCAAGAAGGAGGAGTTTCCATCCCATAAAAATAAGTAGTCCCGAACTATAGATGCAAAATATTCCTATTTCTCATCTCTGCCAATTCTGGCCTCAGTAGTTTGGATCCTTGATTACAAAAATCCTTAAATTTGCTTTGCTCAAGTTTTATCTGTTCAAATTAATATGGGAACAGTCCATTTAGCCCATCCAATCAGTTCCGTGTGAACTACTACTGTCTATATTTCTACACTTACCGTGCGTGTGTGTGTTTAATACACTTGTGTGTGGTGTGTGGGTGTGTGTGAAATGCTGTTTCGCCTGGTTGTACATGTCCAGTCAGATGATAATTTGATAGATACCTTAATATTTTTCAATTAAAAGAAAGGTTGCATTCTCTGATTTAGAGCTAATATTCGATCCAGGTTGATTAGTATGTACCAAGCTCATTGGGTAGGGGTTGGGGAGATATATAGGACTAAAATGGGTCCAGCAGCCCACTGAATCAATCTGACCATCAAACATTCATTTACATCAATCATCCACCATTTGCATTAAATCCTACTTCTGTCTATTCATCAGAATCAGAATTGATGGAGTGAAGATTGGTGCCCGTGATGTCAATGCTAAGTTGTCCTGAGTGTGGTACCTCTGTACTAGACAGTTGTGCAACCACCCAGAATGCTTTCCATTGTACATCTGTAGAGTTTTTGAGAGTCTTTGGTGGCACACCAAATCTCCTGAAATAGCTCACAACGTTGAACAACATTTTGCACAGCTGGCCAAACTTTCTCTTCCTTCCACCAAGGAGAACAGCCCCAACCTCTCCTGTTCAACTCTTTCCCTCATGCCTGTGACATTTGGCTATTTGCTTTCTGTGGCAAACAATCAGCTACTGGACAAACTCAACAGGTCAGGCAGCATCTAAGGGTGGAAACAGACACCCTTTCAGGTTGGGACTCTTTATCTCTCTGTACCCCATTTCCAGACTGAAAAAGTATTGGCTGTATCAACCAGGGGAAAACTTTTCCTGATATTCTCCTTGTAAGTTCCCATTAGTTTCTTAAAATCTCCTGGTTACCTCTGATATGCTTTCCCCTCCCCCCCCCGCCCTTTGCTACCTTCCTTTCATCTGCTCCTTCAAACCTAAAGGGGGTGCAATCTCCAGTGATGTTGCCAGATGTATTGCGATCAAGTGTAGTTCAGTCAAACTTCCAGGATCATCCTTACCCAGAATAGACAATCCATTGCTGTTTCCAAAGTATCCATGGAAACCTGGAATTACTAGTTTCCTCTGCTGCCTTGCCATCAACATTAGCTGTGATTCGGAGCGGGATGATTATTGCGTTGAAGCAACTCTACATAATTCAGACAGAGCTGTTGAGCTGTCACTGAGTAAGCTTCCAATTATTGTGTTAAATCTTGAGGCTATGTCCCCTAGTTGTATTCTCACCTACCAGTGGAAACCACTTTCCTGTCTTTATCTTGTCCATCACTTTCATCATTTTAAATGTGTCTGAGATCCCTTACAGGGCATGCCAGCTGTGGTAGGTTGCTTACGACTCGTGCAGCAAGTACGGATAAAGGTTCAAAGTTAACCTCCCTCTTACATGAATCCTTCATACCTGTGCCCCAAATAACTGGCTCTATTGCTACCATGGAATGCTCTGCGACCCGTTGAATTCCTCCGGCACTTTGTGCGTTGCTCCTTGTGGTTAAGCCATTTGTTATTGTCATGTGAAAGATCAGTTGAAGACCCTGTGGTTTTAGGTTTATTGATGCTAAAGGATTAGTGAATGGCTGTTGTTCAACCATAGGCCTTGATTTTAGCAGAATTAGAATTTATTGGCATGAATATGTTACAAAAATCATTGTTTTAGAACGCCATCACGGTGCAAAATTTTTTTATAAACCACCTTGCACAATAAATAAAGGTGCAAGAAAAGGAAAAGAGTCAAAGTGCGGCAGCACAATGTGGTTCATTGTTCATTCAGGAAGGACAAGCTGTCCTTGTTCTGTTGAGTGCTCAGCTTCAGGCTCCTCGACATTTTTTCCCCGATGGTAGAAGAGCGAAGAGGGCATAGCCTGGGTGGTGGGGTCTTTGAGGATAGAGGCTGTTTTCTTAAGGCACCTCCTCTTATAGATGCCCTCAATAGACTGAAGACTGATGCCTGTGATGTCATAGGCTGAGTTAACAACCCTGTGTGTGTTTTTCTCATTCTAAGCACTGGCAATATGTGTACCAGGCAAAATGTTCTCCACCAGCAAATCTCAAAGGCAGGCACACTGCAACCTCCCTTGATTTGTCTTGGGCTTAACATGTTGGTGCAAAGCCTGGTTTCAGTGGAACTACATCTGGTCTCTTCATCTTGGTGAAACTGATTTTTATCAAATCTGATCTATCATGTGTGCACGAGCATGTTTTTTTTTTTTTTTTTTTTTTTTTTTTTATTTTTTTTTATGATTTTTTTTTTTTTTTTTTTTTTTTTTTTTTTTTTTTAAATTTTTTATTTTTCACACCATAAATCACAATAGCCATGATATACACTTTTTCTTTTCCACACATTTACAGTGACTTTTTCTCCCTCCCCCCTCCCTCCTCCCAAGCCACCCCCCCATCCCTCCCCCCTCTCATCCATTTTAGTTATACAATCTAGGTTGCATTAATTCAGTTAGACAATGTTGTCATTCAACAAAAATACACCAGAAATTCTACTGAGTCCATTTTTTTCTTCTCTTCTCCTTCCATCAACTTAGGTAATGTTTGTTCCCGGTAGGTTTTCGCTATTGTATTTAATGTAAGGCTCCCATACTTGTTCGAATATTTCAATATTATTTCTTAAACTATATGTTATTTTTTCTAATGGAATACATTTATTCATTTCTATATACCATTGTTGTATTTTCAAATTATCTTCCAATTTCCAGGTTGACATAATACATTTTTTTGCTACAGCTAGGGCTATCTTAACAAATCTTTTTTGTGCATCCTCCAAGTCAATTCCAAATTCTTTATTTTTTATGTTACTTAGGAGAAAGATCTCTGGATTCTTTGGTATATTGTTTTCTGTTATTTTATTTAAAATCTGATTGAGATCATCCCAAAATTTTTCTACTCTCTCACATGTCCAGATTGCATGAATTGTTGTTCCCCTTTCTTTTTTACATCGAAAACATCTATCAGATACTGTTGGGTCCCATTTATTTAACTTTTGCGGTGTAATGTATAGTCTGTGTAACCAATTATATTGTATCATACGCAGCCTCGTATTTATTGTATTTCTCATCGTTCCAGAGCATAACTTCTCCCATGTTTCCTTTTTTATCTTTATATTTAAATCTTGTTCCCATTTTTGTTTAGTTTTACCATTTGTTTCCTCATTTTCCTTTTCTTGCAGTTTAATATACATATTTTTTATAAATCTTTTGATTAACATTGTATCTGTAATCACATATTCAAGGTTACTTCCCTCTGGTAAACTCAAGTTGCTTCCTAATTTATCTTTCAAGTAGGATCTCAGTTGGTAATATGCCAGCGCTGTATCTCCCGTTATATTGTACTTATCTCTCATTTGTTCAAAGGATAAGAATCTACTTCCTGAAAAACAATTTTCTATTCTTTTAATCCCTTTTTTTTCCCATTTTCTAAAGGCAAGGTTGTCTATTGTAAAAGGGAGTAGCTTATTTTGCGTCAATATTAGTTTTGGTATTTGGTAATTTATTTTATTTCTTTCTACATGTATCTTCTTCCATATATTGAGGAGATGGTGTAATACTGGAGAAGTTCTATGTTGTACCAATTTTTCGTCCCATTTATATAATATGTGTTCAGGTATCTTTTCCCCTATTTTATCTAATTCTAGTCTCGTCCAGTCTGGTTTTTCCCTTGTTTGATAAAAATCTGATAGGTACCTTAATTGTGCGGCTCTATAATAATTTTTGAAGTTTGGCAATTGTAAGCCTCCTTGTTTATACCATTCTGTTAATTTGTCTAGTGCTATCCTCGGTTTCCCCCCTCTCCATAAAAATCTCCTTATTATTTTCTTTAACTCTTTGAAGAATTTTTCTGTCAGTTGTATTGGCAATGCCTGAAATAAGTATAGTATCCTTGGAAAAATGTTCATTTTAATACAGTTTATCCTTCCTATCAGTGTTAGTGGTAGCTCTTTCCAATGCTCTAAATCGTCCTGTAGTTTTTTCATTAGTGGATTGTAATTGAGTTTATATAATTGGCCTAGATTTTTGTTTATTTGCACACCTAGGTATCTTATTGCCTGCGTTTGCCATCTGAATGGGGATTCCTCCTTAAATTTTGAGAAATCCGCGTTATTCATAGGCATTGCTTCACTTTTATTTACGTTTATCTTGTATCCCGACACTTCTCCATATTCCTTCAATTTCTTATATAGTTCTTTTATTGATAGTTCTGGTTCTGTTAAGTACACTATCACATCATCCGCAAACAGACTGATTTTATATTCCCTGTCTTTTATTTTTATTCCTTTTATATTATTATCTCTTCTTATCGATTCTGCTAGTGGTTCTATAGCTAGCGCAAACAATAATGGTGATAGTGGGCATCCCTGCCGCGTTGACCTGCTTAAGTTAAATTGCTTTGATACATGTCCATTTACTGTCACTTTCGCTAACGGTCCCTTATATAATGCTTTAATCCAATTAATATACTTCTCCGGTAAACTGAATTTTTGCAATACTTTGAACAAGTAATTCCATTCTACTCTGTCGAAGGCCTTCTCTGCGTCTAAAGCAACTGCTACTGCCGGTGCTTTATTTCCTTCTACTGCATGAATTAAGTTAATAAATTTACAAATATTGTCTGTTGTGCGTCTTTTTTTGATAAATCCAGTTTGGTCTAAATTTACCATTTTCGGTACCTGTTCTGCTAATCTGTTCGCTAATAGTTTAGCTATTATCTTATAATCTGTGTTTAGCAAAGATATTGGTCTATATGACGCTGGTGAGAGTGGATCTTTCCCTTGTTTTAGTATCACTGTAATTATTGCTGTTTTACATGAATCTGGTAAGTTTTGTGTCTCATCAATCTGGTTGATTACATCCAGGAGGGGCGGTATTATTAGGTCTTTAAATGTTTTGTAGAATTCTATTGGGAGTCCATCCTCTCCTGGTGTCTTATTATTTGGTAAATTTTTTATTATCTCTTGTATTTCTACTGTTCCAAATGGTTCTGTTAATTTATTTTGTTCCTCTATTTGTAGTTTTGGTAGTTCAATTTTAGTCAAAAATTCATCTATTTTCCCTTCTTTCCCTTCGTTTTCGGTTCGGTATAATTGTTCATAGAATTCTCTGAAGTTTTCCTTAATTTCTTTTGGATTATATGTAATTTGTTTGTCTTTTTTCCTTGTTGCCAATACCGTTTTCTTAGTTTGCTCTGTCTTAAGCTGCCATGCTAGGATTTTGTGTGTTTTTTCCCCTAGTTCATAATATTTCTGTTTTGTCTTCATTATATTCTTCTCCACCTTATATGTTTGTAATGTTTCATATTTTATTTTTTTATCCGCCAATTCTCTTCTTTTGGTTGTATCTTCCTTTATTGCTAATTTTTTTTCTATGTTTATTATTTCCCTTTCCAACTGCTCTGTTTCCTGATTATAGTCCTTCTTCATCTTGGTTGCATAACTTATTATTTGCCCTCTAATGAATGCTTTCATTGCGTCCCATAGTATAAACTTATCTTCCACTGATTCCGTATTTACTTCAAAGTACATTTTTAATTGTTTTTCAATAAATTCTCTAAAATCCTGTCTTTTAAGTAGCATGGGGTTTAATCTCCATCTATACATTCTTGGAGGGATGTCTTCTAGCTCTATTGCCAATAACAGGGGTGAGTGGTCCGATAATAGTCTAGCTTTATATTCCGTTTTCCTAACTCTCCCTTGTATGTGGGCTGATAACAGGAATAGGTCTATCCTTGAGTATGTTTTATGTCTAGTCGAGTAGTATGAGTATTCCTTTTCTTTTGGGTTTTGTTTCCTCCATATGTCCACAAGTTTCATTTCTTGCATTGATTTAATTATAAATTTGGTTACTTTGTTCTTCCTGTTAATTTTTTTCCCCGTTTTATCCATATTTGGATCCAAATTCAGATTGAAATCCCCTCCTATTAGTATGTTCCCTTGCGTATTAGCTACCTTCAAAAAGATATCTTGCATAAACTTTTGATCTTCTTCGTTAGGTGAATATATATTAAGTAGATTCCAAAGCTCTGAATATATCTGACATTTTATCATAACATATCTCCCTGCTGGATCTATTATTTCCTCTTCTATTTTAAATGGCACATTTTTGCTAATTAATATAGCCACTCCTCTTGCTTTTGAATTATACGATGCTGCTGTTACATGTCCTACCCAATCTCTCTTTAATTTCTTGTGCTCCAATTCAGTTAAATGTGTTTCTTGGACAAATGCTATATCTATTTTTTCCTTTTTCAGTAAATTTAGTAGTTTCTTCCTTTTAATTTGGTTATGTATTCCATTAATATTTAGAGTCATATAGTTCAGCGTAGCCATTTTATATTTTGTTTATCTTCTCTTTCCGTTTTTCCATCATTACCTTTCCTCCTTTTCCATTTCTGTTTTCTTATTTTCAACTCTTTACCAGACAACATTCCTACAACATCCAACATTTTCCTTATTCTCCTATTTCTATCTTCTTTATCCCCAATCTCCCCTTCCCCTCCTGAGTTGCCCTTTATCCCTTGTCGGACAACCACATCTCCCCTCTCCATTTGGATTTGCGAATCCACTCGCAAGCGTCAACTGATTTTGCAGTGACCGCTCTTTTCCCCCCACCCAGCCCCCCCCAGAAAAGATTTCGTTTTTTATATGTCACAAAGGTCACTCTTTTAGTTCCCTCCTTATTCTCTCTATTCCATTACCTTCCCTTATTAATTCTTGTCTATACTTTCTATGTTTTCCTCTAATTACAGATACTTTCACATATGCCCGTTGTCTCTATTCACTCTTATACCTCTTTACCCGCATACATATCAATCGTGGTCATTTTTACCCTCCTTACCCGTCTTCATCCCTCAGTCTATTTTTGTCTTTACCCACATACATATCAATCGTGATAATTTTTGCTCTCATTACCCGTCTTCATCCCTCAGTCTATTTTTGTAATTGTTCTGCAAATTTTCGTGCTTCTTCTGGATCCGAGAATAGTCTGTTTTGTTGTCCTGGAATAAATATTTTCAATACCGCAGGATGCTTCAGTGTAAATTTATATCCTTTCTTCCATAAAATCGCTTTTGCTGCATTGAACTCTTTTCTCTTCTTTAGGAGTTCAAAGCTTATATCTGGATAAATGAAGATTTTTTGCCCTTTATACTCCAGTGGTTTGTTGCCCTCTCTTACTTTTTCCATTGTCTTCTCCAGCACCTTTTCTCTTGTTGTATATCTTAGGAATTTTACTACAATAGATCTTGGTTTTTGTTGTGGTTGTGGTTTAGGGGCCAATGCTCTATGTGCCCTTTCTATTTCCATTTCTTGCTGTAGTTCTGGACATCCTAGGGCCTTAGGGATCCATTCTTTTATAAACTCCCTCATATTCTTGCCTTCTACATCTTCCTTAAGGCCCACTATCTTTATGTTATTTCTTCTGTTATAATTTTCCATTATATCTATTTTTTGGGCTAGTAATTCTTGTGTCTCTTTAGTTTTTTTATTAGATTCCTCCAATTTCTTTTTTAAGTCTTCTACCTCCATTTCTGCTGCTATTGCCCGTTCTTCCATCTTGTCCATTTTTTTCCCCATTTCTGTTAAGGTCATATCCATTTTATTTATTTTCTTTTCTGTGTTGTTTATTCTTCTTCTTAAATCATTGAATTCCTGTGTTTGCCATTCTTTAAATGACTCCATGTATCCTCTAACAAGAGCAAGTACCTCCTTTACCTTGCCTATCTTTTCTTCTTCTATTTCCCTGTACTCTTCCTCTTCCTCTTCTTCTTCCTCTAGGTTGACCATCTGTTGTTTCTTTGCTGCCCTTTCCTCCTCTTCTTTCTTGTTTCCATTGTCTTCTGTGGTGTCTTCTTGCTGCAGGTGTTCTGCAGCTGTCGTTGCCGGCTGTGGAGATCGACTCCCCAGCTGGTCCCCCCTCCCGTCGGTGTGTTTTTTTGTATGCGCATCGCGCATGCGCGAGGAGTCGCGCATGCGCGGTTGCGCACTTTTACTCGGCTCTGTGAGCCATTGTTGTAGTTCTCTTTCTACCGACCTGAGGTAGTGGGGTCTTCTCTCCGCAGCGGGCCTCTTCGGACAGGTAAGGCCTTCACCTTTTTCCTCCGTTGTCTTCTCTTCCTCTCTTCTTTCCGTTGATTTTGATTTTTCTCCTTTTGTCTCCATCTTCTTTCCACCTTTATATTCACTTTTCTTTAACTTGTATTTCTGTGCCTTTGTATTTTCTCTCGTTTTTCCCGACTTTTCTGGAGAGGGCTGGAGTTCACCGTCCGGCCACTACTCCATCACGTGACTCCTCCCTGTGCACGAGCATGTTGATGTAGCAAAACCTTCAAAGCTTACACAACAGATAAAATGCACAACCACCATATAAACAGACTGAACCATAGAGAGAGCTATATTTAACTTGAAATCCCTATTATGGAAATAACTGTCACATATATAAATATAATGTATAAATGCACTAAAATTATAACTCACTGTAGTCACAGATATGTAAGGTACACTAAGTACAATAGTATAAATTCAATGATCCCAGTATGAAAAGAATATAAAGGATAGATATGCAAGTACTCGCAAAGTGTTTCAATGGTACAGGCAGATCTTTTTGCTGCTCCCGGAGGGTAGTATGGGTGGGGTTCAAGGGCCTGATGTCCGTAGATAAAAAAAACTGTTCTTGAACCTGGATCATTGTTTAAAGAGGGCTAGCAAAATCTGGGAGGTCCCCCACCACCACCACCCTGCACGCAGCATCTTCCAGCTACTCCCTCCAGGAAACCAAAGTCAGAACCACCAGGCTGAGGAACAATTTCTTCCCACTGTGAAACTGATAAATGATTGCTCAGGCAACTTTCTGTGCTTCAACTATTAATAATATTGATTTTAATATATTTGCATAGGTACTGTATCATTTGTCTGTATGCGTGTTTGCACTGCTCTGCACCATGGACTGGAGAACACTGTTTTGTCAGGTTGTACTGGTACAATCAGATGACAAGTAAACTTGGATTTGAAATTGGAGGATCTTGGATTCATCCTTCTGAATCTTCATCCTGAAGGTAGCAGCGAGATGAATTTTTGACCAGGGTCTTGGGGATGCCTTCATGAGGCAGTGTCTCACATAGATGTCTTTATCGTACCGTTGGAAGGTTGGAACCCAATATGGACTTGGCTTTATTTTCTACTTTCTGTGTTCCTGGGTGCTAGAATTACCACACCAAGCCATGACGCAATTAGTATACTTTGCACAGTACAGGGTTATGAATGTCTGACTTACTGGCAACTTGTTCTAACAAACAAATTGTTCCCCCAATTTGCGTATGCGCATAATGTTACCTCACAAATACCCCTTATACAAGACATAGATGAAACGAGAGTGTTAACTTTTAATCATTATTTTTTTTAACAGCACTAAAAGAAACATTTGCCTAATTGACGTTAAATAGGAACCGTATGTACCTGTTCTGACTTGCATACAAATTTGACTTAAAGACAGGCGTTGGACCAGATCTCGTTTGTAACCCGGGGACTCCCTGTACTCGATGACATAGCACATGCTCCCAGGCTTATTAGAAATTAGAGGCATTGCTGTTGCTGCCTTTGCAGTTGCCTCGATGTGCTGACTGCTGGAGAGGTCCTCTGATGTAGACTTCCAGGAATGTCAAGGAACTGATCCTGTCTACTGCTGTCTTATCACACGGGCATGGGGTCCCTTTGCCTCCCCTTCCTCAAGTCCACAATAAGCTGCTTGGTCATGTTTTTTTTTTTTTTTTTTTTAAATTTTTTATTTTTCACACCATAAATCACAATAGCCATGATATACACTTTTTCTTTTCCACACATTTACAGTGACTTTTTCTCCCTCCCCCCTCCCTCCTCCCAAGCCACCCCCCCATCCCCCCCCCTCTCATCCATTTTAGTTATACAATCTAGGTTGCATTAATTCAGTTAGACAATGTTGTCATTCAACAAAAATACACCAGAAATTCTACTGAGTCCATTCTTTTCTTTTCTTCTCCTTCCATCAACTTAGGTAATGTTTGTTCCCGGTAGGTTTTCGCTATTGTATTTAATGTAAGGCTCCCATACTTGTTCGAATATTTCAATATTATTTCTTAAACTATATGTTATTTTTTCTAATGGAATACATTTATTCATTTCTATATACCATTGTTGTATTTTCAAATTATCTTCCAATTTCCAGGTTGACATAATACATTTTTTTGCTACAGCTAGGGCTATCTTAACAAATCTTTTTTGTGCATCCTCCAAGTCAATTCCAAATTCTTTATTTTTTATGTTACTTAGGAGAAAGATCTCTGGATTCTTTGGTATATTGTTTTCTGTTATTTTATTTAATATCTGATTGAGATCATCCCAAAATTTTTCTACTCTCTCACATGTCCAGATTGCATGAATTGTTGTTCCCCTTTCTTTTTTACATCGAAAACATCTATCAGATACTGTTGGGTCCCATTTATTTAACTTTTGCGGTGTAATGTATAGTCTGTGTAACCAATTATATTGTATCATACGCAGCCTCGTATTTATTGTATTTCTCATCGTTCCAGAGCATAACTTCTCCCATGTTTCCTTTTTTATCTTTATATTTAAATCTTGTTCCCATTTTTGTTTAGTTTTACCATTTGTTTCCTCATTTTCCTTTTCTTGCAGTTTAATATACATATTTTTTATAAATCTTTTGATTAACATTGTATCTGTAATCACATATTCAAGGTTACTTCCCTCTGGTAAACTCAAGTTGCTTCCTAATTTATCTTTCAAGTAGGATCTCAGTTGGTAATATGCCAGCGCTGTATCTCCCGTTATATTGTACTTATCTCTCATTTGTTCAAAGGATAAGAATCTACTTCCTGAAAAACAATTTTCTATTCTTTTAATCCCTTTTTTTTCCAATTTTCTAAAGGCAAGGTTGTCTATTGTAAAAGGGAGTAGCTTATTTTGCGTCAATATTAGTTTTGGTATTTGGTAATTTATTTTATTTCTTTCTACATGAATCTTCTTCCATATATTGAGGAGATGGTGTAATACTGGAGAAGTTCTATGTTGTACCAATTTTTCGTCCCATTTATATAATATGTGTTCAGGTATCTTTTCCCCTATTTTATCTAATTCTAGTCTCGAAAGCTGCTTGGTCATGTTTTTTTTTTTTTTTTTTTTTTTTTTTTTTTTTTTTAAATTTTTTATTTTTCACACCATAAATCACAATAGCCATGATATACACTTTTTCTTTTCCACACATTTACAGTGTCTTTTTCTCCCTCCCCCCTCCCTCCTCCCAAGCCACCCCCCCATCCCTCCCCCCTCTCATCCATTTTAGTTATACAATCTAGGTTGCATTAATTCAGTTAGACAATGTTGTCATTCAACAAAAATACACCAGAAATTCTACTGAGTCCATTTTTTTCTTCTCTTCTCCTTCCATCAACTTAGGTAATGTTTGTTCCCGGTAGGTTTTCGCTATTGTATTTAATGTAAGGCTCCCATACTTGTTCGAATATTTCAATATTATTTCTTAAACTATATGTTATTTTTTCTAATGGAATACATTTATTCATTTCTATATACCATTGTTGTATTTTCAAATTATCTTCCAATTTCCAGGTTGACATAATACATTTTTTTGCTACAGCTAGGGCTATCTTAACAAATCTTTTTTGTGCATCCTCCAAGTCAATTCCAAATTCTTTATTTTTTATGTTACTTAGGAGAAAGATCTCTGGATTCTTTGGTATATTGTTTTCTGTTATTTTATTTAATATCTGATTGAGATCATCCCAAAATTTTTCTACTCTCTCACATGTCCAGATTGCATGAATTGTTGTTCCCCTTTCTTTTTTACATCGAAAACATCTATCAGATACTGTTGGGTCCCATTTATTTAACTTTTGCGGTGTAATGTATAGTCTGTGTAACCAATTATATTGTATCATACGCAGCCTCGTATTTATTGTATTTCTCATCGTTCCAGAGCATAACTTCTCCCATGTTTCCTTTTTTATCTTTATATTTAAATCTTGTTCCCATTTTTGTTTAGTTTTACCATTTGTTTCCTCATTTTCCTTTTCTTGCAGTTTAATATACATATTTTTTATAAATCTTTTGATTAACATTGTATCTGTAATCACATATTCAAGGTTACTTCCCTCTGGTAAACTCAAGTTGCTTCCTAATTTATCTTTCAAGTAGGATCTCAGTTGGTAATATGCCAGCGCTGTATCTCCCGTTATATTGTACTTATCTCTCATTTGTTCAAAGGATAAGAATCTACTTCCTGAAAAACAATTTTCTATTCTTTTAATCCCTTTTTTTTCCCATTTTCTAAAGGCAAGGTTGTCTATTGTAAAAGGGAGTAGCTTATTTTGCGTCAATATTAGTTTTGGTATTTGGTAATTTATTTTATTTCTTTCTACATGTATCTTCTTCCATATATTGAGGAGATGGTGTAATACTGGAGAAGTTCTATGTTGTACCAATTTTTCGTCCCATTTATATAATATGTGTTCAGGTATCTTTTCCCCTATTTTATCTAATTCTAGTCTCGTCCAGTCTGGTTTTTCCCTTGTTTGATAAAAATCTGATAGGTACCTTAATTGTGCGGCTCTATAATAATTTTTGAAGTTTGGCAATTGTAAGCCTCCTTGTTTATACCATTCTGTTAATTTGTCTAGTGCTATCCTCGGTTTCCCCCCTCTCCATAAAAATCTCCTTATTATTTTCTTTAACTCTTTGAAGAATTTTTCTGTCAGTTGTATTGGCAATGCCTGAAATAAGTATAGTATCCTTGGAAAAATGTTCATTTTAATACAGTTTATCCTTCCTATCAGTGTTAGTGGTAGCTCTTTCCAATGCTCTAAATCGTCCTGTAGTTTTTTCATTAGTGGATTGTAATTGAGTTTATATAATTGGCCTAGATTTTTGTTTATTTGCACACCTAGGTATCTTATTGCCTGCGTTTGCCATCTGAATGGGGATTCCTCCTTAAATTTTGAGAAATCCGCGTTATTCATAGGCATTGCTTCACTTTTATTTACGTTTATCTTGTATCCCGACACTTCTCCATATTCCTTCAATTTCTTATATAGTTCTTTTATTGATAGTTCTGGTTCTGTTAAGTACACTATCACATCATCCGCAAACAGACTGATTTTATATTCCCTGTCTTTTATTTTTATTCCTTTTATATTATTATCTCTTCTTATCGATTCTGCTAGTGGTTCTATAGCTAGCGCAAACAATAATGGTGATAGTGGGCATCCCTGCCGCGTTGACCTGCTTAAGTTAAATTGCTTTGATACATGTCCATTTACTGTCACTTTCGCTAACGGTCCCTTATATAATGCTTTAATCCAATTAATATACTTCTCCGGTAAACTGAATTTTTGCAATACTTTGAACAAGTAATTCCATTCTACTCTGTCGAAGGCCTTCTCTGCGTCTAAAGCAACTGCTACTGCCGGTGCTTTATTTCCTTCTACTGCATGAATTAAGTTAATAAATTTACAAATATTGTCTGTTGTGCGTCTTTTTTTGATAAATCCAGTTTGGTCTAAATTTACCATTTTCGGTACCTGTTCTGCTAATCTGTTCGCTAATAGTTTAGCTATTATCTTATAATCTGTGTTTAGCAAAGATATTGGTCTATATGACGCTGGTGAGAGTGGATCTTTCCCTTGTTTTAGTATCACTGTAATTATTGCTGTTTTACATGAATCTGGTAAGTTTTGTGTCTCATCAATCTGGTTGATTACATCCAGGAGGGGCGGTATTATTAGGTCTTTAAATGTTTTGTAGAATTCTATTGGGAGTCCATCCTCTCCTGGTGTCTTATTATTTGGTAAATTTTTTATTATCTCTTGTATTTCTACTGTTCCAAATGGTTCTGTTAATTTATTTTGTTCCTCTATTTGTAGTTTTGGTAGTTCAATTTTAGTCAAAAATTCATCTATTTTCCCTTCTTTCCCTTCGTTTTCGGTTCGGTATAATTGTTCATAGAATTCTCTGAAGTTTTCCTTAATTTCTTTTGGATTATATGTAATTTGTTTGTCTTTTTTCCTTGTTGCCAATACCGTTTTCTTAGTTTGCTCTGTCTTAAGCTGCCATGCTAGGATTTTGTGTGTTTTTTCCCCTAGTTCATAATATTTCTGTTTTGTCTTCATTATATTCTTCTCCACCTTATATGTTTGTAATGTTTCATATTTTATTTTTTTATCCGCCAATTCTCTTCTTTTGGTTGTATCTTCCTTTATTGCTAATTTTTTTTCTATGTTTATTATTTCCCTTTCCAACTGCTCTGTTTCCTGATTATAGTCCTTCTTCATCTTGGTTGCATAACTTATTATTTGCCCTCTAATGAATGCTTTCATTGCGTCCCATAGTATAAACTTATCTTCCACTGATTCCGTATTTACTTCAAAGTACATTTTTAATTGTTTTTCAATAAATTCTCTAAAATCCTGTCTTTTAAGTAGCATGGGGTTTAATCTCCATCTATACATTCTTGGAGGGATGTCTTCTAGCTCTATTGCCAATAACAGGGGTGAGTGGTCCGATAATAGTCTAGCTTTATATTCCGTTTTCCTAACTCTCCCTTGTATGTGGGCTGATAACAGGAATAGGTCTATCCTTGAGTATGTTTTATGTCTAGTCGAGTAGTATGAGTATTCCTTTTCTTTTGGGTTTTGTTTCCTCCATATGTCCACAAGTTTCATTTCTTGCATTGATTTAATTATAAATTTGGTTACTTTGTTCTTCCTGTTAATTTTTTTCCCCGTTTTATCCATATTTGGATCCAAATTCAGATTGAAATCCCCTCCTATTAGTATGTTCCCTTGCGTATTAGCTACCTTCAAAAAGATATCTTGCATAAACTTTTGATCTTCTTCGTTAGGTGAATATATATTAAGTAGATTCCAAAGCTCTGAATATATCTGACATTTTATCATAACATATCTCCCTGCTGGATCTATTATTTCCTCTTCTATTTTAAATGGCACATTTTTGCTAATTAATATAGCCACTCCTCTTGCTTTTGAATTATACGATGCTGCTGTTACATGTCCTACCCAATCTCTCTTTAATTTCTTGTGCTCCAATTCAGTTAAATGTGTTTCTTGGACAAATGCTATATCTATTTTTTCCTTTTTCAGTAAATTTAGTAGTTTCTTCCTTTTAATTTGGTTATGTATTCCATTAATATTTAGAGTCATATAGTTCAGCGTAGCCATTTTATATTTTGTTTATCTTCTCTTTCCGTTTTTCCATCATTACCTTTCCTCCTTTTCCATTTCTGTTTTCTTATTTTCAACTCTTTACCAGACAACATTCCTACAACATCCAACATTTTCCTTATTCTCCTATTTCTATCTTCTTTATCCCCAATCTCCCCTTCCCCTCCTGAGTTGCCCTTTATCCCTTGTCGGACAACCACATCTCCCCTCTCCATTTGGATTTGCGAATCCACTCGCAAGCGTCAACTGATTTTGCAGTGACCGCTCTTTTCCCCCCACCCAGCCCCCCCCAGAAAAGATTTCGTTTTTTATATGTCACAAAGGTCACTCTTTTAGTTCCCTCCTTATTCTCTCTATTCCATTACCTTCCCTTATTAATTCTTGTCTATACTTTCTATGTTTTCCTCTAATTACAGATACTTTCACATATGCCCGTTGTCTCTATTCACTCTTATACCTCTTTACCCGCATACATATCAATCGTGGTCATTTTTATCCTCCTTACCCGTCTTCATCCCTCAGTCTATTTTTGTCTTTACCCACATACATATCAATCGTGATAATTTTTGCTCTCATTACCCGTCTTCATCCCTCAGTCTATTTTTGTAATTGTTCTGCAAATTTTCGTGCTTCTTCTGGATCCGAGAATAGTCTGTTTTGTTGTCCTGGAATAAATATTTTCAATACCGCAGGATGCTTCAGTGTAAATTTATATCCTTTCTTCCATAAAATCGCTTTTGCTGCATTGAACTCTTTTCTCTTCTTTAGGAGTTCAAAGCTTATATCTGGATAAATGAAGATTTTTTGCCCTTTATACTCCAGTGGTTTGTTGCCCTCTCTTACTTTTTCCATTGTCTTCTCCAGCACCTTTTCTCTTGTAGTATATCTTAGGAATTTTACTACAATAGATCTTGGTTTTTGTTGTGGTTGTGGTTTAGGGGCCAATGCTCTATGTGCCCTTTCTATTTCCATTTCTTGCTGTAGTTCTGGACATCCTAGGGCCTTAGGGATCCATTCTTTTATAAACTCCCTCATATTCTTGCCTTCTACATCTTCCTTAAGGCCCACTATCTTTATGTTATTTCTTCTGTTATAATTTTCCATTATATCTATTTTTTGGGCTAGTAATTCTTGTGTCTCTTTAGTTTTTTTATTAGATTCCTCCAATTTCTTTTTTAAGTCTTCTACCTCCATTTCTGCTGCTATTGCCCGTTCTTCCATCTTGTCCATTTTTTTCCCCATTTCTGTTAAGGTCATATCCATTTTATTTATTTTCTTTTCTGTGTTGTTTATTCTTCTTCTTAAATCATTGAATTCCTGTGTTTGCCATTCTTTAAATGACTCCATGTATCCTCTAACAAGAGCAAGTACCTCCTTTACCTTGCCTATCTTTTCTTCTTCTATTTCCCTGTACTCTTCCTCTTCCTCTTCTTCTTCCTCTAGGTTGACCATCTGTTGTTTCTTTGCTGCCCTTTCCTCCTCTTCTTTCTTGTTTCCATTGTCTTCTGTGGTGTCTTCTTGCTGCAGGTGTTCTGCAGCTGTCGTTGCCGGCTGTGGAGATCGACTCCCCAGCTGGTCCCCCCTCCCGTCGGTGTGTTTTTTTGTATGCGCATCGCGCATGCGCGAGGAGTCGCGCATGCGCGGTTGCGCACTTTTACTCGGCTCTGTGAGCCATTGTTGTAGTTCTCTTTCTACCGACCTGAGGTAGTGGGGTCTTCTCTCCGCAGCGGGCCTCTTCGGACAGGTAAGGCCTTCACCTTTTTCCTCCGTTGTCTTCTCTTCCTCTCTTCTTTCCGTTGATTTTGATTTTTCTCCTTTTGTCTCCATCTTCTTTCCACCTTTATATTCACTTTTCTTTAACTTGTATTTCTGTGCCTTTGTATTTTCTCTCGTTTTTCCCGACTTTTCTGGAGAGGGCTGGAGTTCACCGTCCGGCCACTACTCCATCACGTGACTCCGACTCCAGCTGCTTGGTCATGTTGATGTTGTTCCTCCAGTTCTTCTTTTCTGTTTATTCTCCTTGCTCTTCCAATCTCAACCCAAGTTCTATCTCACTTCATTTCAACGTGCCTTAGATCCCTTTTCTGACATGAGTTATTGTCATTTACATGTACACATACAGATGCACTAAAATCCTTACTTGCTACAGCCACACACTGACTACAATAGTTAAAAATTCC
Source organism: Narcine bancroftii (assembly GCF_036971445.1). Classification (NCBI taxonomy): domain Eukaryota; kingdom Metazoa; phylum Chordata; class Chondrichthyes; order Torpediniformes; family Narcinidae; genus Narcine; species Narcine bancroftii. The sequence continues at coordinate 339,968,165 of NC_091471.1, read as the reverse complement.
AGTACCATAATGGACTTGGAGAGGGAAAAAAGATAAAATAGGATAGATATTCACTGGTCATTAGGGCAAAAAAAAGAGATGTTTCACTAGTGCAGGCAGATCATTTGGTGCAGATCTCACTGGAACTGTGAATGAAACAAAGGATTTAGATAGCTCCTCTATGGTGGCATCAGTGCCTTGATCATTTAAAACCTTATCTCATTCCACTGACAGCAAGATTTCTGAGATAAATTTGTTAACTGTAGTATAACATGACAATAATGGAACCTTTAACCTTTATTCTTATTTACATTTCCCTGTGGTTCTTCAGAATGTGTTTGTTTGTGGATGTACTCATCTTTCCAATCAGATAAAGATTCCAGTCCTTGTATCTGATTCTGTGACTTTCTATAAACTATTTTAAAAAAATGTAAATAATTGGAACTAAAAGAATTTGAACTGTCCACTGTCATATTACAACAGCATGTTTACTGAACAATGACCAGATATCTCTGTAAAGAACTGAGGAGCTAACCTGCAAGTGCTTGTAGCTTGTTTTCCTCAACCTCTGAACCAATGGCCAACTCCGAGCATTATGCTTATCTGAAGTCTGCCGCACTTCAAATTTTAAGCAATTCTGTCCATTCTATAACACCATGGTCTACTCTAATGCCATGGTTAGCGAAGCTGTTATTAATGCTATTTCAATGCCAGGTTAGAATCTGGTGCTATCTGTGAGGCGTTGTATGTTCTCCCTGTGACCTACATAGGCTTTCTCCAGGTGCTCCCGATTTCTCCCCAACCTCCAAGACAAAAGGAATTGGTAGATTAATTGGGTGGAACAGGTTTTGTGGGCTGGAAGAACCAATTCTTATATAAGTGGAAGCTGCAATATAACATTTTCTAAAGAACAGAGCAAATAGAGTTTGGCCAATGGCCCCACAGGCCTGTCTCATTAGATAATTTCCAAACTCCTCTTGCAAAAAAAGTAGAACAAAAATACTCAGGAAGTATCCACGGAGGGAAAAGGGCTGGCCATGTTTTGGGTCCCACCCTGCTCCAGCACTTTGCTTTTCACTTTAGCTTCCAGTGTCTGCGCCCTCTTTGTGTCTCCACTAGTGCAGGGGATGGGGGAGGAAGAAGAGATATGATTGATTGGCAGGAGTAGGGATGCACTCCTTGCATTCTGATGAGAATGGGTTTGGTGCAGAAGGAGTTAATCAGTAGACATATGGTGGAAATGGTTCAGAGATGAGGAATGGGTTGGGTGAGGTGAAATTGGGAGTTTCCATGTGTTGAAAGGCTCGTTGATTTCCCACTTTCATATGTTGATTTGCTGACCTTTCAGTGACCGCCTCCGGTGGTCAGTGACAGCTCCAACTGCCCTGATCCAGCTCAGAAAACCAGAGCCGAGGAATTTTTGAGACGCAAGGCAGAAGCCTAAAGTTTGTTGGGGTGGGGGGGGGGTGGGGGAATCAACGAGTGAAGCTGGGGCAGAACCGGCTCTAGTTCTGACAATTACTTTCCCTTCCACTGAACAGGATGAGTACTGAAGCCTCTTCCTTTCTCCCCCAGAGCCCAGGAGTGGGGTCCCCTGCCCGAAGACAGAGCAAAGAGAGCCACATTACGGTGAGTACCCCGGGGAAGGAGGGCCGGCTGGAATGGCATGCACCCCATTTTAAAGGAGGAAACCAACCTGAGCTTGTTAGTAAAATAACCTCAGCAGTTTGTTGTTGCTATGACAATGGAGCTGGAATGGGTCCGATGTGCGGAGGCTCAAAATTATTAACAAATGCTGAGGAGAATAGATTCCATTTCCAGTGTTATCATGGGGCCGCTAATTTATTTTGAACACAGTCTCTAACCAGCGTAATAATTGTAATGTATGTGATGCAGAAGTATGTGCATCTGAAGAGAAATGTGGTCTGCCATAATGTCATCTGTGGCACACACAGGCTGTTGTGTTTATTCTATTTCTAGAGCATTAACCGTATGCCTCCCAAGCTGTCTTGGAATTTTGTTTTGCAAATTTTCTGCCAAGATTCGTACCTACATGGGTGCACGTTGTGCAGAGTCACTCGCGGGATCATGGTAAGATTATGAGTCTGCGGCACTTGTTTAGAAACCTCTTTTTTTTTCCAGAGATCCATGGAACACCACAGTTCAGAAACAGACCCTTCAGCCCTTCTAGTCTGTGCTATATCATTTTTTAACCTCCTCCCATTGACCTGCATCCAGATTGTAGGCCGTCATATGCCACCCCTCCAAATTACCTATCCAAATTTGTACCTCACTAAATTTATTTTTAAGGTTGAAATCAAACCTGTATCCAGCAGCTCGTTCCACACTCTCATAACCATCTGAGTTCTCCCATTAAACATTTCACCTTTAACCCATGTCCTCTTGTTCTTCTCTCTCCCAACTTCATTGAGAAACGTCTGCTTGCGTTTACCGATCCTTATCTAAATGGAAGCTGGCTCTGTGCCGGGAAAACTATAAAGTCTCATCTAGGGATAAAAAAAAAAGCTAGGAGATGGGAGAAGGGGCAGAGGGCTGAGAAAGGTCACCTAGCTTCTTTCTTTTCCACCTGTCACCTGCCAGCTCCTATCCTTCCCTGCCCCCTCCCTCCCCACACTTTCGCTTCGGCTTCTGTCTGTTTCTTGCTATTCCTGATGAAGGGAGTTAGCTCAAAACATTGACTATCTGTTGCCTTTCTTGTGAATGCTGCCTGACTGATTGAGCTCCTTGGTGTGTTGCCTCGATTTTCCAGTATTTACTTCCATTTCTCTCCAAGCACTAGTAGATTTCAATTCCTTCATCCACACAGTTTTCTTTTATATTGTCTGTCATAGCTTTCTGCCATACACTTCAGTGCAGATTAAGTACTACTTTGCAAGACACTCGCGAATGTAATTTCAGAAATATTGCAGACTAGTCATGGACAGATGGATCTAATAGAGAGTAATTAACACGACTGTCAAAGCTGCTTTAGTAATGACAGGCAAGGGGACACCAAGCTTGATCAAAATGAATAGTTTAATCTTCTGCATCACAGAAGTGGGCAGACAAAGATTCCGTGTATTAGTATGGGAGGCACGGTTTGTGTAGCAGTTAATGCAACTCTACCACAGTGCCAGTGAGCCGGGTTTGAACCCAGCACCGACTGTAAGAAGTTTGTACGTTCTCGCCGTGGCCACGTGGGTTTCCTCTGGGTGATCCGGTTTCCTCCCATGTTGCAAAGATGTAGGGTTGGTAGGTTAATTAGTCACATAGGTGTATTTGGACGCCATGGGCTCATAGGCCAGAAGGGTCTGTTACGATGCTATAATCCCTAAATTAAAACATTTAAAATCTACACAAAAAAAAGTTTCCTTTGTTTGCCCAGCACAGAAAATGAGCACCATCAATGTATCATTATTATCAAGAAAAACAGAGTCCCTTCAGAGACCATGCCATGGCTTCCTGTCCAGTTCAGTGGCAAACCCAAGCTTGAGGCATCATAGCTCCCTGGTTCTGAACCCCCATCACAATTAAGTACCTGTCAGCACCCGAGGCCCTTCAGGAGCCCTGCTCATCATCAGTAACTTTATGAATCTCGGGTGTCACAAGCTGTCACCGGCAGTCTGTGGCCTGGTGAGAGGCCCTCGTCAGTCAAGCCCCTCTGTTTAACCTCTTTCTCGATCGTGTAAATTCTCTGTGCAATGCAACTTTAGTCGAAATAAAATTTCAATTGAGAATTCCCCCACAAGTCTAATGTATAGAGTAATGCATTGTTGTGCATTGCATGTCTTGATTCCATTTGTGCAATTTTAAATGGGTGCCCACTCCTGCAGAAGCATTATGTGGTGAACTGCCATGCAGGTCCACACTCTGGAGAGTCTAGTGGATGGAATCTGCCTTGTATAGATCCTCCGTATAGCCTACTGGCAGCTGTTCCTTGCCTTCTTCAAGTGCAGCCCTCTCCTAATATCACACTGGATTTTTGGCCCCAGTTATGTGCATTCGACCCACATGATTTATTTATTGCAAGAGTGCCCATTTTTTTAGATGGATTAAAAAAAAACAAGCTGCTGGTGGAACTCAGTAGGTCAGGCAGCAAGCACGGAGAGAAATAGGCAGCCATTGTCTCAGTCTGAAACACTTACGGGATTCTGAATGTCAAACATCCATTTCCTTCCACAGATGCTAACTGACCCATTGTGTTCTTCCAGCAATTTGTTTGTTGCTTTAGATTCTAGCACCTGCAAAATCTTGTTTTTCTGTTCATGGATTGCTTAACTGTGTGTGGCAGAACTTTAGAAACTGTAAATCTCCGTTCATATTATCATGCCTAGTTTTTAAGCAGGAAAACCTTTTTTGTGTCAAGTTCACGATTCATCTAAAATTAAACCCAAGCTCTACCCAACTCCAGCCTCCTGAAATTCAAATAGAACCACTTAAAAGTGAATATGATTGCAAGTAGCATTGAGTTAACTGGGTTCTGGGCCCTTAAATCGGTGCTTCTCCAGTAAATATTCCAATGCACACTTCACAGAAAATTGGCAGCTGTATATTAGGTAGATAAAGGCTCACTGAATTGCTTGAGGTACTGACTGAATTGATTTCCACAGAAACCTCCATTCATCATAGCTTAACTACATGAAAGCATTGGTGAAAGCACACTTTTCCACAAATGATTTCACATTTAGCACCAGAAGTAGTTTACTTTAGGCTTTTCTCACAAATCTACAAAAGACATTTGTGGGCATTCTGTACCGAGGTTCGTGCTCTGTGCACCCATCCGTAAGCTGTGCCCTGGGAGGGTAAACTTGCAGCAGTATTATTGTCATTATATATCATGTGTGTGTGATGAGCTGCAGTGTGAACAAACGGGCTCAAACTCCGAAGGCTATACTACAGGCTTTAATTAGCTTAAAACTTGCACACAAGTTTCAGTATCCCTTCTGGCCCCATGTGCTCTGCTCCTACCCAAGGGCCCGCTGTGAGCCTTTGTATGGGACCGGTGATTGGCAGGGAGTAGGTGGAGCCAGCCTCCCAGGTTAACACCCTGCAGGTATAGTGGGTTGCCCTCTGCAGTAGGCAGACAGGAATGCAGATGGATGCAGGCAGTCACAGACAGTCCAGTGGTTGTATCTCTACAGTATGGGGTATGAGAAATTGTATCTCGTCATTCAAAATATTGCAAATATTTTATGGCAAATACTGTAAATATGTTATGGCACCGCTGCCACAGGTGCAGACCCAGAAAGTGGGGAGTAGAGACCCCACGCTGCTCCACAAGATCCTATGCTGATATGTCAGGATGTTGATGGTTGGAACAGGAGTCTCTGCAGCTGTAGAGGCTGCGGGAGAGCTGGTTGCGGCGGTGGGGGGAAATGGCGTGAATCCTCAGTCAGTGTCCCGGAAGGGTCTCTCTTTTGCTCATCTTTCTCCATTTGTTAGGGATGTCAGCAATGGTCATGGCGACTCTTTGTTTGCCTTACGGCAGACAAACTTTGAAGTTTATCACGCATTTACAGTTTTAATGTATTAGGCGACAATAAAAGGAAATTTTCAACCTTTACATCAATCGCTCAGAACAATTAAACAACTAAATCCTGGACTATTTGCAGGCTTCATTGTAAGTAGAAGTATCTTATGTGATTGAATATTTGTTCCAACCTTCTCAGAAATTTAACATTAAAATCTGGGCTGACTATTAAGGCAATGCTGAGCTGATGTTTTTCAAATAGAATGCAAGCAAAGCCAGTCAACTGTAGGTGGATATGAGAGACCCCCATCTACTGTTATAAACAAAAAAAGAGCAGTGGAGTCCTCTAGCGATTTGCTTATATAATTTGCTGTTTAATGGACCACACTGGGTGTAAACTTCTGTCATATATTCTGCATGACATCGTTGACTACACTTGAAAACCATTCCATTAGTTGTCAAACACGTTCGAGGATGTTGTAATCGCTAATGGTGCTTTAATGCTCGCATTGTAATTGCCATCGAGTGACTTGTAACAATCGGTTTGAATGGAGAATTGTGTGACTTGTTCATGCCAATAAATTCTGATCCTGAAAGAAGCAGGGCTGCAGAGATGGTGTTTTGTGCTCCATATTTAATTTGGTGATGACACAAATCCATATTCTCTTGTCTCGTGTGACAGACATGACTCTGGCAAGATTCCAACCGCTTCTGAAAAGATCTGAGAGAGTCCAAACATTCATCCATTGTGATGGAATTATGGAGCAGTAATTTTTAAACACGTGTATGATTAATAATGTGTGACAGGCAGCAAGTCAAAATGCAATCATTTTTGGTTTAGGCTGCAGCAAAACAATTTGTTTGCTACCTTAAACACCAATGTTAAGTATTTGTGATTTAGGAATGTCATATGCATGAAGGAGCAAATACTTAATCAAGAATATGATGCTTTTTAAGCTGAAGTGTGGGGTTGATGTTTGCACTACTTTAGTCAGATTAACATCCCTGCTTTAGTCCTAAACTGCTCAAGTTGCAAGTGACATCCTATGTATAGTGACAAAGGTAATGCATGCTTCTCTGTCTCCACCTGCTTGCAGCTCTTGATGCAGTTCTGTACGCTATCCTCCTCTAACACCTGTTCCATGGTTTCCTTCAGCCTAGGCTTCTTTGTCCATTTGGAGCTATTGGATCAACAGTAATCTTCTGTTGCCTCAAAGGATCCCTTCATGTTACTTATTTGCCCTCCATCCACAGCAGTGGTTTTCAAACTTTTTCTTTCCACTCGCGTACCACCTTAGGTGCTCTGTGATTAGTGAGGGGTTGCTTAAGATGGTACATGAGTGGAAAGAAAAAGTTTGAAAACCACTTTTTTTAATCATACCTAATTGACTCGTTACGTGCATGGTTTCAGAACTCCAAAGGAAATGGGCCAGTGACAATTTTTCTCAAGCAAAATATTTCAGTAACAATTGGGTCTAGAGCAGCGATTCTCAACCTTCCCTTCCCACTCACACACCACCTTTAAGCAACCCCTTACTAATCGTAGAGCACTGATGGCACAGGGATTGCTAAAGGTGGTACATGAGTAGAAAGAAAGAGTTTGAAAATGGCAGATCTACAGCAACTATATCCAATATATTCACTTACTCCTTGCGCCATTTCTCTTGATCTGACGTCCTATATTGGATGGAGAAATTTCATCCAGCTCATTATTGGGAAGACTGAAATTATTGATCTCATTCACCTCTCTGGTAGCTCTATGGAATGAATTGTTTATATATTGCCATGCGTACCAAGATGGAACGAAAAACCTTGTTTTACGTGCTCGCCAGGCAAATGAACAGGCTGTGCATGAGCAAGTGCGGAATATAGTGTCTCCGAGAAAAGTTCAGTTCAAACAGTGCAAGAGCTCTGATGAGGAAGGGGTTGCTCAATCAAGAAAGCATCTTTCACCAATGAAAGGTCTGCTAAGCATTTAATAAAAGCGGGAAATAAAACTGACGTTTAATTCGATGGTGTGCATTTTCTAATTCGGGCCCAACGGGAAGGGGGTAGAAGAGAATGTGACTGGCATGGGTGCTTTAATATGTTGGCTGCATTCTCGAGGCCGTGGAAAGTGCAGACAGAGTTGAGGGAGGAAGGGAGGTTGGTTATTGCAATGGCTTGTGCTGCATTCAAAACTCTCAGCAGCGTCTTGCGGCCTTGGGCAGAGCAGCTCCCATGCCACTCAGTGATGAATCTGGATAGGGCGCTTTCAGTGGTGCATCTGTAAAAATAAGAACATTGGGGGCGTGGCTAATTTCCTTAGATTTCTGACTAAGTAGAGATGTTGGTGCACTTTCTCAGCCATCGCATTAACGTGGTTGGACCAGGACCTATTGATGGTGAAATTTCACCAAAGAACTTAAAAGCTCTCTACCATCTGTATCTCAGGGCGATGGAAAAATGGGAGAGTGTGCTCCATCCCTCTTCCTGACGGTGATGACTTGTTTCTTCATTTTGCTGACATTGAAAGAGAAGTCGTTGCCCTGACCCTGTGCCACTGGATTCTCCATTGTCCTCCTGGATGGTACAGATAGCACAGTGATGCTATTACAGCACCAGTTCAAATCTGGCTGTGTCTTTAAGGAGTTTGTCGCTCTCTCCTTAGCCTACGTGGGTTTTCCCCATGGGCTATACTTGCCTTCCATCTTCCGAAATGTAGGTGAATTGGGTGTCATTGGGCAGCATGGGTCTCCATGGCCAGAACTGGCTTCTACCATTAAATAAAATTTAAATGTAATTTAAACTTTTGTGAGGCTGCAATGGATAATTGTAGTTAGATTTGACCCTGAAAATATACAGTGCATTACATCACCAAATTTCTTTATTTCTCCCTTATTGTGCTGCCTGTAGCATGTTTTCTGTTCCAGGTTCACCAAAACATTAATTGTGTGCACTCTGCAGAATCATCTGCTTAATATTTCCAGTATTAAGTATTCCCTATGCCATAAGTGCTCTGTGATTAGTAAAGGATACTTAAGGTGGCATGTGAGTGGGAAGGGAAGGTTGAGAATCACTGCTCTAAACCCAATTGTTACTGAAATATTTTGCTTGACAAAAATTGTTACTGGCCCATTTCCTTTGGAGTTATAAAACTGTGCACATAACAAATCAATTTGGAATGATTAAAACAGTGGTTTTCAAACTTTTTCTTTTCGCCCACATATCACCTTAAGCAATCCCTTATTAATCACAGAACACTTATGGCATAGGAAATACTTAAAGTGGTATGTGAGTGGAAAGTAAAAGGTTGGGAACTACTGCATTAAGCATTATGTACCCAGGTTTTTAAGTTTAAAAAAAAAATTAGACATGCAGCATGGTAACAGGCCATTCGGCCCACAAGTCTATGCTGCCCAATTTACACCCCATTAACCTACACCCCTGGTACTTTTTTTGAACGGTGGGAAGAAAGCAGAGCCCCCAGAGAAAATCTACGCAGACACAGGAAGAATGTGCAAACTCCTTACAGAAAGCGTGGGATCCGAACCCCGGTCCGGTCCTGATCACTGGTGCTGTAAAGGCGCGGTGCTAACTGCTACACCAACCACGCCACCCAATTACAGGTTCTAGCAGTCAAAGTTGTTCACCAAAACACCTTTATTGGCAGATTGAGGGATGGGAAGGGTGGTCCTGGGAAGTTTTACTGGGAATGATAGTTTTACTAGATGCCATGATTACAAGGTAAATCCAGAAAGATGAGAAGAGCATGGTGACATTGACACCGTAAAATTCATTTAAGGACATGATAAACACTGAAGAAGAAGAAAATGTTGAAGGGATTGGATGAATAGCAGTAATATAGCAAGCAAATACTGGAATGAGCTGTAAGAATGGCCTGCACCTATGCTTGAAAACTGCACTGACAACATTTGGCTCTGTGTGGATAAGTGCCACACCAGATGGTATAGTTGCAAACTAAACAACCAGCAGTGGATGCCCTGTCAGAATTCTCATTGGCTGTAAGTTTATTGAATGCAATAATTGTATGTGGTGCAGTAGCCATAAATCATAGGGCAAAGCTCAAGTAGTCTGTCAACACTCTCTGAATGCTGAGATGTTGACTGTACTGTGATTTATCCCCACCTTATTCTGTGCAATGCAAACAGGAAAATTATTTTCTCACTACCTTAATGAAATGTGACATTCAATGGAATGAAGGATTTTGAAATAATTTTATTTTCTCAGAGGGGCAGGCTCCTGTGGTTAGACAAATTATTTGACAGCAGAGAGATAGATTTTTAAATATTTTATAAAATGCCCTCATGTCGCCAAAACACACACCACACGCACACACACACGCATGATTTTTAATTTCATTTAGTGCTTCTACAGAATTGGCACCATTCCTGTTACTGTAGAAGCAGGCCATGTTATAGAGGAGGCTGGTTTTGGCAGAAGCAATGTCCATGTTAAAATGCATAAGTTTGCTTTTGCTGACCTCCACCCTCTTCAGAAACCAAAGGGGTTGATCCATCTAGATGGTCAGTGAAGAGATGTGGGGCTGAGTGGCTCGGTGTACGATCAGTTAAAACACTTTGCCCTGTTCCAGTGGGAAGGTGCTCAGGATTGCTGTTGCCATTGGTACCAAGGGACAAACCTGCAGCTGTACAAGGTTGCTATTGATTTTAAAGATAATGACATCAGTTACCTGGCAAAGTTTAATGTGGAGACAGTGGGGAGACCTACAAATGGGAATTGTCAGAGAAGAGCTCGATGGTGTGATGGCAGGACACATGGTGCTTAATGAAGTAATGGTTAGATTTGTCATTTTTGTTTCAGATGTCACGCTCGTTTCAGGTTGCCACGGCAACAGATGCTCTAGGTGGCACAGTCGGAGCTGTATGTCGCTGATAACCTCAGAATTCACTCTTGATGCTTACGAAGTGATGATTTTGTTTTCAGCTAATGGAAGCAACGTCAAGTTGATGTTCGTCGCCATTATTTGTTGTGCTTGACTCTCGTGACAGCACTGTCCAGTGGCACTGAAATTGTTTTTGGGGCAAGAGTGAAGTAAACCATTTATCATCAAGCCAGTTTGATTTGACAGCATCACCAATCATTTCATTCCGGGATGCTGCAGGCCCCGCTCGGTCTTCCAGACAGGATAGTGTCTGTTCCACCTCTCACTTTCACGCTGCCCTTACATCTACTTCCAAAAGTAACATGAAACAGAGAGGTTGGAAGAAGACAGCTAATCAAGCAGCCTCAGCAGAAAGAAAAGCTGCTTGGCCAGAACTCGGAAGAGCATGGAAGAATGTTGGTTTTCAAAGTAGAACTGGGGGTGCGGGCAAGTGTAAGTCTAAAGACTAGATGGAGACACAACTATATGGAGATGGGTTATGGCACATCGGGTGAGAACGGGCCATTAGTGAGGCACTTTCGAGGAACCAGGTGTGGAAGGATATGAACATAACAGGAAATGATGAGAAAGCAGTTTATCTGAATTTTGAACTTTCCGCGTTCATTCGAAAAGTTTTCAAAGCACCTAGTCGGTTGTTCTCAACCATTTTCTTTTCCATTCACACACCACTCTAAGTAATCCCTATGGTACAAGTGCTCTGTAGGGATTGCTTAAGTGGTACGTGAGTGGGAAGGGAAGGTTGAGGATCACTGCTCTAGACCCAATTATTACTGAAATATTTTGCATGATTCAAAATTGCCATTGTCCCATTTCCTTTAGTTATGAAACTGTGCACATAACGAGTCAATTAGGTAGGATCAAATTTTTTTTTCCACCCCCATACCATCTTAAGCAATCATTTACTAATCACAGAGCACCAATGGCATAGGGAATACTTAAAGTAGTATACGAGTGGAAAGAAAAAGGTTGAGAACTACTGACCTTGATGGAAGAGAAGCTGTTACTCTTGTAATTTACTTTGCACCACACTGCAGCTCTGGACATTGTCACAGACAATGTCCAGACAATGGGACTGGAAAACTGAGAAGTGGAGGGACTCGTCATCCATGTAGTGAAATAAACTGCCAACATTTTCGATCTGGACACTTCATTAAATATTTAATTTCATTCAACCTTGTCATAAGATTCACACTCTACATCATGCAAATGTACTGACTTGAATATGCTAATTGGGCGACATGGTTAGCCTAGTGGTTCGCACAATGCTGTTACAGCTCTAGTGACCACGACTGGGAAACAAATCCCACCCCGTCTATAGGGAATTTGTACGTTCTCATGTCTGTGGGTGATCCGGTTTCCTCCCACCGTTCAAAACGTACTGGGAGTTGTAGTGAAGTTGGGTGTAATTTGGTGGCATGGGCTCAAGGGCCTGTTTCTGGGCTGAATGTCTAAATTAAAAGGATTTTAAAGTCCCTCGTGGGTTCTGATCTTCTATCCATTGCAAATATTTATATTAGGTGCTGCCTCAAGGAAGTAGCCAGCGTCATTTAGGATCCCCATTACCTTGGTCTCTTTAGTGGGACTAACTGCAGAGCCCAAGAAACACAGCTTACCAGAGGAGAGTCAACTACCAACTGGTTTTATTTTAAACAATCGTGCGCCTCACAGAGGGGAGCGAAGTCAGCGCATTGCAGAGTTAATGTCTCTCTAGCACATGCCAGCAGAGAAGAAACGTGCTTCGTCAACCCACGTGGATCTGCAAACGTGGGCTTCTCCTGTGAATGGAGAGCCCACACCATTCCGTGCTGGCCGTTCGGTGCGGCGATTCTGCCTGTCTAGCTAGCAGTCACACTCCTTTTCTCATTGATACCTTCAGGCAAAAGGTGCAGAAACATGAGTCCAGCATCTCTAGTTTCAAGAATAATTTTTTTACTACACTTATCAGGATCTTGTCTTGCACTATTAGAATGAGAATTTATTGGCATGAACAAATCTTGAAATTCTGTGATTTACAGTAGCATCACAGTACACACGGTGATATTATAATCATCTTACAACATTACTATGTACAAAAAAAAGTACATGAAAAGTAAGGCAGAGTCTTTGGTTCATTGATATTCAGGAATCTGATGGCAGCGGGGAAGAAGCTATCCTTGTGATTGAGTGCTCGTCTTTAGACTCCTGTACCTTTTTCCCGAAGGTAGCAAAGAGAAGAGGGTGTGGTCTAGGTGGTGGGCGGTCTTTTAAGATAGAGGCTCCGTTTTTAAGACATCACCTCATGTAGATGTCCTTGATGGAGTGAAGGTCTGGTACCTGCAATGTCACAGACCGAGTTAACAACCCTCTGGAGCTCATTCCTGTCCTGAGAGTTGGCGATCCAGGAGTCGTGCAACCAGCCAGAATGCTCTCCAAGGTGCCATCTCCTCAGACACCTCACAAAGTATAGCCACTGGCGAGCCGCCTTTGTGATCGCATCAACCTGGAGATTCCAGGACAGGCCCTCAGGATGTTGACCCCCAGGAATTCTAGGTTCTTCACCGTCTCCACTACAGATCCCTGAATGAGGACTGGGCCGTGTTCCCCTTGAAGTCCACAATCATCTCCATGGCTTTGCCGATGTTCAGAGCAAGGTTGTGATCATTGCCACATTCTACGAGCTGATCTATCTCCCTTCCTCATGATGATTCTGCCAACAACTGGTCGCACAGTCATGGTTGTATAGGATGTAGAGCTTTGGGCTCAGCATGCATTCTTGGGGTTCCAGGATCATTAAAGACCTGGCTGCACAATAATAACTTGGCGTTTTTTTCACTAACTGCAAATGTGAACATGTCCCTTTATGACTTTTTCTCTCAAATTGATTGAATTTGTACATATTGTTGGTATTTTGTGTACACTTACAGCTGCAGCAAGCAAGATTTTCATTATTGTGTATGATGACAGTAAATTCTCCTCTCATCCTATCTTGCTCCATCTTTAAAGCTGTTCTGGCCCCCTGTTTACTTTATTTTCACCACATCCATTGCTGTAATAAGCAACCTTTTTAAACTTTTGACAATAGTCGTTTTACCCACTGCTCTGAAGGCACAGGGGATAAAGTATTTATGAATGATCTCACCATGTAGCTCAGGAAACTTGCTTGATAAAATGTGTTACGTGACTGAATGCACTCCGAGATGGGTGAGGAGTACAAACAGGTTTTTAATGGCTTACCACCAATGGCCGGTAGACACAATAGTCCTTGGGTGAATCTGAGGTAAGGCGGGTCGGTGAGGGTGGAGCCAGCCATCAGAACAATACACAGACAGTGAATTCCAGTTCACTGCAAAATGGAAATGCAAAGTACTGCTTGCCCAGATTTCTGGTAACATTTTGCTCAGGAAATTCAGCTTCCATGCATTATTCCATGCAGGAGGCAACTCTTGTCATTGGACAGATGAAGTTTCTTTTAGTGCATTCATTAGTTTCTTTTATGCAAGCAATTCTAAAAGGATCTAATATTAGGGGTATTGAGGTGATTACTGCTCTTTATTTCATTTTCTTCTGGTATTCTTTGGCTCCTGACATTTTCAAGATTCTTTTATTGTCATGTAATAGTACAGAACGTGTACTTTATTATAGGAAATTGCCTTCTGCCCACCATAAAGAAGATAAAGTCACCATTAATGTCGTCCAGCGCTCCTTGCAATAAGAGAGCAAGTGAGAGTCCCTTCAGACTCACTGATTTTCTACAGGTTTACTTCCAGCACTTCTGAAGCCACAAAGACTCCTGTTTGTCCCATCGGCAACCCAAGCTCCGGATCCAAACCCCCAACGTGATCAGGAAGCCTTCAGCGCCCGAAATCCTTCAGGTGCACATTATGGTACACAGTAGCTACAAGCTCTTGCTTTGGTAGAGTTCTAAGCATAGATTGGCAGAGATCACTACTTTTTAAAAAGAAATTAGAATTATGACTGTTTGCTGCAAAAGTATCTATATTTATTTCTACCTGATACCTGCAAAATGGGGGACTGTCTTGTAGCAATTGTTGCATTAACTGAGAAAGGCAGTGCCCAGGGTCAATGAGTCTATTGGCCTTGATGTGGTTTATTATTTTCCAGGGGGCTCAGTCAGATTTTCATACCACTTCTTTTCAAATGAACAATTAACCAAAGACCGAAGAAAACTGAAGAAGAAAATGTACTGAAGACACTCAGAATTAATTGGCTCTATTAGTTGAACATTTGTTCAAATGTGTTTTTTTGTAGGAGAATTAAGGGATATGAGGAAAAGGCTGATGGGTGAAGATGAGCCGATCATCAGATTACCCATAATCTTTATTGAATGGCGGAGCAGGCTCCTATTTCTTATGTTCCTGTTTTTGGCATCAATCATTGATACTGTGGACATTTTGTCCATTGTTAAAATTCTCTCTTCAATCCTCACCACATCACCAGCTCTGTGTTAGGGCCCTCAACAAAGGATGCTCGAAGCAACTTATTTCTAAGTTGCTTGGGAGTATGGGACATGAGAGTTATTTTAGTAGAACAACATTAATTAATTCTGACATACTCTCAATGTCCTTAAGCAGGTGGTAGTCTTCACTACGGGGAATATGCTTCAAGACTGGGCATTTGGCACCAATCCCACTGCTGTGAGAAAAAAAAAACACCACGGCAAGCACATAGTATTGGGTTGGAACTAGATCCATGTATTTTGACTGTTTTACACCAGCCTTCCCTTGTGCCACCCTGTAGCTTTCACCCAATTCCTTTGGGAGTGCATGGACCAACAGTGAGGCTGCAGAATTGAATAGTGTTGGAAAGTGGTGTTTTTCCACACAGGTACGTTATTGTATTTGAGACTGAAATACGCAGAAGCAGGTTTGAAGTGCAGCATGCACAGGACTCAGAATGTCAGCCACACCATAGTCTTGAGGTGTTTAAACCAAAAACATTTGATACACGGTGTTTGGGATGCACTTGTGGTGTGACCTGTTTGCTGTGCACCAAGTCTAGGGAGTATTGTAGTTCCCTGTAATTATTGAAGTGCCAAGTTTAATGTATGTAATGTAGGTCTCTTTGCAACTTTGGCATGAGTGCTTTTTTCCCCCTCTGCACTGCTAAAATTTTTCGAAGCTCTGCTGTGCTGGTAATTGAATTATACGTGGCCTGGGGTTATTAAAATTTATTCCAAGAGGTCTTTGTACTGTGTACTTGTTTCAAATTGTGATTTTTGTTTCCTTCACATCTTAATTGTATACAAAGGTCAGCAGTAATTGTGGCTTGCTCCTATTGTGCAGTTCCCAGTTTTCACAGGTGAAACTGAGTTCCTTTTGTCTAAATAATGAAATTGTATCCAAAAAGACAAAGAATTCTGATCTAATTTTTTTTACAAGAACTAACTGTGACTTCATGATGGGCTCCTCACTTTTAGTTTCTGATTCCATTATATTGCCAGAATGCCAAAGGATGCACTAGACTTCTGAACATTAAGATGGGGCTCTTTCCCTGGATACCACCTTTACACGTTATGCATGTAGCTTTCTCCGAGATTTTGCATCTTGATACATGAACTCACACTCGAAGGGCGTGAGTAGAATTTTTTGAAGAGTTGTTGGCACCTCCTGAATACAGCTTTTCAGTAGAACTGAAGCCTTGCACTGTGGGGGTGAAATGTCCCTTCAAACAAAAAAGAGGGGGAAATGTGTTTCTCAGGATATACTGCATAGTTAATGACATGGTAACAAAACTACATTTACCAAAATCGCTGGGAGAGAAATTGGTCCAAGACACTGCAGCTCATTGAGTGTAAATTCTTGTTTCCATGCGTGGTAACCCCTCCCCCCACCCCCCGCAAAACACGTGGACCAATTTATCAGGTGCACTTCCAGGTATCCATGGAACTCGCTTTGGGTTCCTTGAATATGTTAATGATGGGTCACCTTCCTGTTTTGGGATGCAACTGGTAAATCGGACATTCAAAGAGCTTTGTGGTGCTCCAATGAGTCAACCCAAGATTAAAGCATTGTATGAGTTGGCATGGCTGGCGTAGTGGTCAGCGCAGCACCTTGAACAGCGCCAGCAATTGGGACCGGGTTTTGAATCCGGCGCTGTCTGGAAGGAGTTTGTACATCTTCCCCCTGTGTGAGTGGGTTTTCTCCGGTTTCCTCCCACCATTTGAAATGTACCAGGGGTGTCAGTTAATTGGGTGTAAATTAAGTAGCAAGGGCTGAAATGGCCTGTATGTCTAAATTTATGATCTAGCTCTTACCTTTATGTTGATGAAGGTTGATTTGCCATGAGGAAGGGCCCATGTCTTTGTACGTTTTAACTGCTCTGCTCGCCTCTAATACTAGACAAGTTCAGAGATGTTTTCTGGGAATCTCTATTTATTAATTGTAGGATTCCTCTTGATTCTCCTTTTTAAGAACAGAAAAAGTCCAAAAATCTGGATTCCAGAAATTTGGATCCACTCAAGAATCCAGACTTTGCAAAAACACTCGAACTTTTAAGCTTAGCGGGCTTTTGTACGCGTGTGTGTGTAAGCGCCACAGAGGCATGATGGCAATAAGCAAGCGCACTTGTTGACTATATTTCTTCAAAACTGCTTGTTTTGATAAATGTAGCATGCCAATGAATACACTATCAAAATGTACCTGTTCATCTCTTCTTTATTCCTCCTTAATTTTGGATTTTAAAAAGAATGGCCTGAGAATCCGGAACATTCAAAAATCCGGACCCGCCCAATTCCTGAGCAGACCAGATTTTAGCATTTCTACTGTCAATTCCACTTCTTCCCACTTCTGGAATCCTGTGACACCCACTGGCTCCCACCATCCTGAGAGGGAAATGTTTATTCCCACAGTCCAATAACTAATTGCTTTTTTCTATAAATTTTTATTTTTCACTCTGTGAAACATATCAACCAAAATATGTACAAACATTTCTCGTTAAATTTACACAGTGGCATTTTCTCCCTTTTTCCCCCCCTTTCCCTCCCTCCCCTCTTCCCACCCCCCCTCCAAAACCCATAAATATTTAACATATGCAATACAATAAAATCATAAAACAGTATCTTCATACAAAGGAAAATAAACAAGAAAAATGCGTCATCTATTTGTTACACACTGAATCTAGTTGTTTTGTCTTCTTATCATTTGGAGGTCCAAGGCAAGCTCTCTCTGTTATGTTCCATGTACGGTTCCCAAATTTGTTCAAACAATGTGACTTTATTTTTTTTAAATTATGTTATTTTTTTCCATTGGAATACATTTATTCATTTCCATGTACCATTGCTGAATTCTCATGCTCTCTTCCATTTTCCAAGTTGACATCATACATTTTTTTTGCTATCGCTAAGGCTATCATAATGATTTTTTTTTGTGCTTTATCCAATTTGAGGCCTAATTCTTCTTATGTTACTTAAAAGAAAGATTTTTTTTTTGGTATGTTATTTTTTGTAATTTTATTTAGTATCTGATTTGGTTCTTCCCAAAACGTATTCACTTTCTCACATGCCCAAATTGCATGTTCCCATTTCCTTCTTACAGTGAAAACATCTATCCGATAATGTTGAATCCCATTCTTTTAATTTTTGAGGAGTTTTATACATCCTGTGTAACTAATTATACTATATCATGTGAAACCTTGTGTTTATTGTATTCTTCATAGTTCCAGAACATAACTTTTCCCATACTTCATTTTTTATCTTTGTTTAAATTCTTTTCCCACTTCTGTTTAGGTTTATAGTTTATTTCATCATTTTCCTTATCTTGCAGCTTAATGTACATGTTGGTTATAAATCTTTTAATTATCACTGTGTCTGTAATCACATTTTCAAAGCTGCTTCCTTCAGGTAATCTCAATCTGTTTCCAAATTTATCCTTTAAATAAGCTTTCAATTGATGATATGCAAACATTGTACCATGAGTTATTTCATATTTGTACTTCAAATGTTAATAAATTATTTCCCCAAAAACAATTTTCTATTCTTTTGATTCCTTTTCTCTCCCATTCTCTAAAGGAAAGGTTATCTATTGTAAAAGGGATTAGTGGATTTTGCCTCAGTAATAATTTTGGTATTTGGTAATTTGTTTTTTTTTCCTTTCTAAGTGGATCTTCTTCCATGTATTAAGTAAATGATGCAATACTGGTGAGCTTTTATATTGCACCAGCTTTTCATCCCACTTAAAAAGTATATGTTCTGGTACATTCTCTATTTTATCTAGTTCTATCTTAGTCCAGTCTGGTTTTTCCCTTGTCTGGTAAAAATCTGATAAATACCTTAATTGTGCGGCTCTATAATAATTTCTAAAGTTTGGGAACTGTAAACCACCTTGGTTATACCTTTCTATTAATTTATCTAATGCTATGCTCTGTTTCCTTCCTTTCCACAAGAATTCCCTTATTATTCTCTTTAGTTCATTAAAAAAAAATTCTTTTAAGGGAACTGGTAATGTTTGAAATAGTATTGTATCCTTGGGAACACATTCATTTTAATGTAGTTTACCCTCCCTATCAACGTTCGTAGTAATTCTTTCCAATGTTCTAAGTCTTCCTGCAATTTCTTTATTAGTGGCTGATAATTTAGTTTGTACAGATGGCTTAAGTTATTATCTAACCTGATTCCTAAGTATCGGATTGCATGTGCTTGCCATTTAAATGGTGATTGTTTTTAAAATTCTGTATAATCTGCATTACTCATTGGCATCACTTCACTTTTATTTGTGTTGATCTTGTACCCCGATATTTCTTCAATCTCTTATGCAATTCTTTTATTGATATCTCTGGTTCTGTTAGGTATACTATGATGTCACCTGCAAATAAGCTGATTTTATGCTCCTCCTTTATTTTTATCCCTTTTATTTTCGTTTCTGTTCTTATCAGTTCTGCCAATGGTTCTATTCCTAAGGCAAACAATGAGGGGGATAATGGACATCCCTGTCTAGTTGACCCACTTAATTTAAATTGATTCGATACATATCCATTTTCTGCTACCTTCACCAACAGTCCATTATACAATGCTTTAATCCAATTTATATATTTTTCTGGTAGATTGAATTTCTGTAATATTTTAAATAAATAGTTCCACTCTACTCTGTCAAAGGCTTTTTCTCCATCTAGAGCACCAGCCACTGTTGGTTTCTTATTTCCTTGAACTGCATGAATTAGATTAATATGTTTACAGACATTATCCGCTGTTTGCTTTTTCTTAATAAATCCAGTTTGATCTTGTTTTATTATTTTTGGTACACAATCGGACAATCTGTTTGCTAATAATTTCACTATTATCTTATAATCTGAATTAAGTAGAGATATTGGTCTATATGATGCTGGTGTTGATGGATCCTTCCCAGTCTTTGGTATTACTGTAATTATTGCTGTCTTACATGTATCTGGCAAGTTTTGTATTTCTTCTACCTGGTTCATTACTTCCAGGAGAGGAAGAATTAATAATTCTTTAAATGTTTTATAAAATCTATTGGAAATCCATCCTCTCCTGGTGTTTTATTGTTGGGCAGCTTTTTAAATATATCCTGTACTTCCTCTATTTCAAATGGTTTTATTAGTTTGTTTTGTTCCTCTTCTTGCAATTTCAGCATTTCAATTTTAGCTAAAAATTCCTCTATTTTATCATCTTTCCCCTCATTCTCAGTTTGATACAATTGTTCATAAAATTCCTTAAAGTTCTCATTAATCTCTGTTGGGTTATATGTAATTTGATTGTCCTTTTTCCTTGATGCCAATACAGTTCTTTTAGCTTGTTCTGTTTTAAGTTGCCAGGCTAATATTTTATGTATTTTACTCCCAGTTCGTAATACGTTTGCTTTGTTTTCATTATGTTCTTCTCCACCATATACGTTTGTAATGATTCATATTATATTTTTTTGTCCGTCAATTCTCTCCTTTTCATTATATCATCCCTTTTACTAATTCCTTTTCTGTATTTACTATCTCCCTTTCCAACTGTTCTATTTCCCGATTGTAGTCCTTTTTCATCTTAGTTACATAACTTATTATCTGCCCTCTAATGAAGGCTTTCCTTGCGTCCCATAATATAAATTTGTCTTTCACTGATTCTGTGTTTATTTCAAAATATGTTTTAATTTGGTGTTCAATAAATTCCCTAAGTTCCTGCCTTTTAAGTAGCATGGAGTTTAACCTCCATCTATATGTTCTTGGGTGGATATCCTCCAGTTCTATTGCTAATAACAGGGGTGAATGATCTGATAGTAGTCTAGCTTTATACTCAGTTTTCCTAACTCTCCCTTGAATATGGGCTAACAACAAAAACATATCAATCCTCAAGTATGTTTTATGCCTACTCGAATAATATGAATATTCCTTCTCTCTTGGGTGTTGCCTCCTCCATATATCTATAAGTTTAATTTCCTGCATTGATTTAACCATAAATTTGGCTACTTTATTCTTTTTGCTTGTCTTTTTTCCAGTTTTATCCAACAGAGAATCCAAATGAAGGTTAAAATCCCCTCCTATCAATATATTTCCTTGTGTGTCTGCAATCTTCAAAAAAAATCCTGCACAAACTTTTGATCCTCCTCGTTAGGTGCATATATATTGAGCAAATTCCAAAATTCTGAGTATATCTGACACTTTATCATTACATACCTCCCTGCTGGATCTATTATTTCCTCCTCTATTTTGATTGGTACATTTTTGTTAACTAATATGGCTACACCTCTAGCTTTTGAATTATAGGATGCTGCCGCTACATGTCCTACCCAGCCTCTCTTTAATTTATGTTCCACTTCAGTTAGATGCATTTTTTGCACAAATGCTATATCTATTTTTTTCCTTCTTCAATAAATTTAGTAGCCTCTTCCTTTTAATTTGGTTATGTATTCCATTAATGTTTATAGTCGTATAGTTCAACGTGGCCATCTTGTATCTTGCTTACACCTCTTTTCCACCTCCTCACCACCTCCATCCCCCTTTTTCCCCATTTACATCTCTTAGTTTTCCCTTATTAAACTCAATGTACGATAACACATTTAAAACATAAACTACCTCAACAGTTCCCACACCCAATTATACCCTAACCCCAAATTCTCCCCCCCCCCTCTGAGTTGCCCCATATCCCTTGCCAGGTAACCAAAACTCCTTTTCCATTTGGTTTGCGATCTTGCTCGCAAACATCAACTGATTTTGCAGTGATGGTTATTCCCTCTCTTCCCCCCCCCCAGTCATCCCCAGAAAACACTTTTTTTTTTACATATATAACAAAGCTCTTTTTTTTCTCCCCTTACTTCCTTCCCTTCTCTTTTCCCTCTTTAGTTCTTTACAATTACATTGTTTCTACATCTTTATATATACTTTATTGCCATTTTTCATTCTTGTTACATCTCTTCATCTCATGTCCTGCAAACGTCCTGTGAATTCTTGTGCTTCCTCTGGATCTGAGAACAGTCTGTTTTGCTCCCCAGGTATAAATATTTTAAGCACAGCTGGATGTCTTAACATGAATTTATAACCTTTTTTCCATAGAATCGATTTTGCTGTATTAAACTCTTTCCTCTTCTTTAAGAGTTCAAAACTTATGTCTGGGTAAAAAAAAAAATAATTTTTGACCCTTGTATTCCTATGGTTTATTGTCTTCTCTAACTTTATTCCTTGCCAGCTCCAGTATATTTTCTCTTGTCATATATCTCAAAAATTTTACTAAGATGGATCATGGTTTTTGATGTATCTGTGGTTTCGGAGCTAGTGTTCTGTGTGCCGTTTCTATTTCCATTTCTTCCTGCATTTCTATCATTCCCAGGACCTTCGGGATCCATCCTTTTATAAATTTCTTCATGTCGGGGGTGCCTTCTTCACCCTCCTTCAGGCCCACTATTTTTATGTGGTTTCACCAACTACAATTTTCCAACATATCAATTTTCTGAGATAACAACTCTTGTGTCTCTTTAATTTTTTGTCACTTTCTTCCAATTTTTCTCTTGAGTCATTTACTTCCATTTCTACAGCTGTTTCCAACTTCCACATTTTCTATTTTTTCCCTAATTCTGTTATGACCAGTTCTAAACTTTGCATTTTATCTTCTGCTCTTTTCATTTTCCTTTTAATTGCACTAAATTCTAATGACAACCATTCTTTTAATGATCTCATTTGTTCTTCAGAAAAAGCTTTAATTATATTCTATTTTTCTGTGATCTTGGTCTTCTTCTTCCTCTTCTTCTGTGTCTGTACCTGTGTTTGTGTCTTCACCTGTGTTTGTGTCTTCTTCTCTTTGTGTCTGTGTCTCTTATGTTTTTCTTGATGAGCTGCTTGTATCTCTTTGTCAGGCCTCCTTGCTGGGCCTCTTGCTGCTAGTCCTCCCCTCCTGGGCTACTCGTCTGTCGGGCCTCCTGTCATCGATCCTCTTGTCGGTCACCCCTCTGTCTTTCTCCCTCACCTGTTTCCTCACTCCCTCCACTGCCACCTTCCTCGTCCTCCAGCTGAACGCCCTGGTGTCGGGCGTCCCTCAGCTGTTCGCGCTGTGACTGCCTGCTCCTCTGCTGAGTCCCCCTCCCGTTGGTGTCCTTTTTCCTTTGATTGCGCACTGCGCACTTTTGTTTGGCTCCGAGAGCCATTTTTGAAGTCCACCAGTTGGGAGGTCACGGCTCTGCCGGGCAGGCACCAACCTCTGGGATCAGGCACTCCTTCCCACCACAGCTCCCTGTTCCTTCATGCAGGCAAGGCCTCCTTCTTTCTTCGGCGACTTTTCTACTTTTATTTTCGGTTGTTTTTACTTTCTCCTTCTTGGGTGCCATCTTCTTTCTCTTCTCTATAATTTTATCTTCTATTTCTTATATTTTTTTGTTGTGCTTTGTCTCTTCCTAACTTTTTTCCTATTTTTCTGGAGAGGGCTGGTTTTCCAGCCACTGCTCTATCACATGACTCCTCCCATTGTTGATGCATGCTGAGGTATAATTACTAATTCACAGTCCTCTAACCTGACCAACCTTTTGTGTGGGAATCCTGAAAATTCAAATGCCTCCTGATTAATAGTTTCCCCCTTATCTATTCTATGAGCAAACAGTCACAAAAAACTCACATCTTACCTGTGAAATGTGCTCATTGTTGGAATTTCTGGTTCTTAGAGGGCTTGCCGAATGTTCAAGGATTCTAGTAACGGTAAATGGGTGGAAAGACTAATGATGGCCTGGTGCCATCTTGGTTTTTCTTATAGTGAGGTCATTAGGTCGAAAGATCAGGGTGATCTCATGGCAGAGTAAAAGCAGCAATTTATTCATTTTGACCACCCAGTGAATTAATAAGTGTGCTAAAACTGCTGTACAGAAACAACCAGCTTTTCTTGGCACTATAACCCTTAAAAATTCAGAGTTCTTTCAAACATACAATTAAAGTGATATCCGAAGCTGGCAGTGGTGCAAATTACAAAGGGAACGTCAAGCATCAGCTGGTTCCTTCAGGCTGAACAAAGGCAGGATTTACTGTGGTGACTTGGAGGTCTTTTTTTGGCTGCTCCTACCACTGAGTGGTTAATTGCCTATGCAGTCTCAATAACTCTGACACAGACCCATTGTGCATCATTATTCTAGCATCGGATTCCCCTTCTTCTAAATGGATGCCCTATCCCACTTTCAGTAAACAGTTGTTGCTGTTATAAGATGAAAAATGAAAATGGAGGTATAAATGAAAATGCTCCACCCCTTGTGACATCGTCTTTTAATCTTTTTATCTTTAATTACCCATTAGCCAAAGATTTTGCTGTTTGCAAGTAGATACTAAGAATGGTAGTGATTGGATTCCATTTATGCTGAATAAATAAAGGACTCGTGAGCCTAATGTAAACTGGATGGGATTAGTCAGTGATGACGAGTAACTGGGGTGTGTAGAATGAATGATACATTGCAGGAAAGGACTGCATGGAAGAACAAGTCAAAGTGGAAAGGGCTGTATACTGCAATATGATACAGAAGAAGGCCAATGCCTTTCACTCATTCATGTGCAAACCAATACAATGGAAGTCATTTAAGGAAAAAAAAACAAAATTAGCAGGAGGTACAATGTGATTAGGAAGATGAATTAAATGTTGCCTTTTATTGCAAGGGAACTGCTAGAGCCATGGTTCTCAACCTTTTCCTTTTCCACTCGCACAACACTTTAAATAATCCCTATGCCATAGGTGCTCTGTGATTAGCGAGGGATTGTCATACCCACACTCCTGTTCGGTTCCGAATCATGGGTCCTCTACCGGCATCACCTACGGCTCCTAGAACGCTCCCACCAGCGTTGTCTCCGGTCCAACATCAACATTCATTGGAGCGACTTCATCACCAACATCGAAGTACTCGAGATGGCAGAGGCCAACAGCATCGAATCCACGCTGCTGAAGATCCAACTGCGCCGGGTAGGTCACGTCTCCAGAATGGAGGACCATCGCCTTCCCAAGATCGTGTTATATGACGAGCTCTCCATTGGCCACTGAGACAGAGGTGCACCAAAGAAGAGGTACAAGGACTGCCTGAAGAAATCTCTTGGTGCCTGCCACATTGACCACCACCAGTGGGCTGATATCGCCTCAAACCGTGCATCTTGGCGCCTCACAGTTTGGCGGGCAGCAACCTCCTTTGAAGAAGACTGCAGAGCCCACCTCACTGACAAAAGACAAAGGAGGAAAAACCCAACCCCAACCCACCAATTTTCCCTTGCAACCGCTGCAACTGTGTCTGCCTGTCCCGCATCAGACTTGTCAGCCACAAACGAGCCTGCAGCTGACGTGGACATTACCCCTCCATAAATCTTCGTCCGCTAAGCCAAGCCAAAGAAAGAAGAAGGTGGTATGTGGGTGGAAAAAATAAGTTTGACAACCACTGTTTTAATCGTACCTAATTGACTCGTTATGTGCACGGTTTCAGAACTCCAAAGGAAATTGGCCAATGACAATTTTTCTCAAGCAAAATATTTCAGTAACAATTGGGTGTAGAGCAGTGGTTCTCAACGTTCTCTTCCCACTCACATACCACTTTAAGCAATCCCTTACTAATCACAGAGCACTTATGGCATAGGGAATACTTAAAGTGGTATGTGAATGGAGAGAAAAAGGTAGAGAACCACTGCTATAAGCCATAACCATTCTTTTTAAATAACATCTTCAGACGTAGGATGATGCCAGAGTTTCATTTGGTCCCTTGCACTGACCTTCCCACAGCCCCCTTGGAATAAATAGACCCTTTTATGAAGAAAACTGGGCTCCTACTCCATTTCCAGTTCCTCAATATGTCAAAGTAACGTGTCCCTTCAGACTGCAATCATTTACTTGAGGCTGGGAAATGACATTTATTTAGATTGCAAACAACTGCGCGTATCGAACCATAAATGTAATGAAGCAATTAACCTCTGCTCGTCCATATTTCTTCTTGATGTATTGCACGATTTTGTTCAAAGTTCTCAATTATTTTGAGGATTTGTTCAAACACGGGTTATATGTTATTTTAACCTATTTCATTGTCACCATAATCTTCACTTATATTGCCCTTTAAATGTGGAAACGTGATGCAAGGCATGTGTTGAAAGAGAAAAGATTAAAAAAGATAAAACAGTTTTGAAGGAGGTGCACAGTGGGAAGCAGTAATTTGGATACTGGGCTGATGAAAACATTTAAACAGAGAAGCTGAAAAAAATTATTCCTGGATAATAAAACTGCAAAATACATCACATATGGGAGTGTTATATTTCTCTTCTAAATTGTTTGCATGGACACAATACATTATAAACCTCTCCTATCATGGGTTTCAATGTCCAGATGATGTAGTTAAAGATGAACACAGCAGTCCAGATTTTACAAAGGGAATTCTGTATTTCAAGATTCAAGAATCAATTTATTGTCATGGTAATAAATGAGATTAGTTTTTGCCATATGCAAGGCAGACAGATTCGCCACTGGCAGGAATTGCCGAAGTGCCTCTTAAATTCAGAAAAAGAGAAACAAAAGAGAGCTCCCCCCAGAGTCACCGAGTGTCTGTAGATGTACCTCCAGCCACACAGAGTCCCATGCAAACCATTGGGAACCTGAGTTCCAGATCCAAACATCTGACACCATCAGGAACTTATCAGCATCTCCTCACATCCCAGTTCCGATACCTGGTACTCCTCCAGCCAGTCTCCAGCAGTCTGGAGCCCAGCGCGAGTATCCCAACAGTAGTCTCCGGCAGCCCACAGCTTCCACGTGTTCCTCATCTAGAGTTGCCAGCATCCCACTGCATGCACTGGTCCCTCACCTGCAGAGCCCCCTCGCTGACCCTCCTCCATGGTCACCGTCCCAGCAGGTGATCTCTTCTCTGACAGTGGGGGGGGGGGGGTGGATCTTTTCGATCTAGGGTGCCCTGCTCCAGTCCTCTGCTTCCATGGAGTCTGCAGCCCCTCGTGGCTGCTGCCGATTTATAGGCACCACCATCTTGGGTGCAGACCTGCAGTCGCGGGATTTCAACTAAAGTCACCGTCAGCTCCCTCAACGGCCTTGCGGAGCCGATTCAGTCAACCGGGTGGATGGACCCCCCACGGGAGTGCTGCATCTCTGCTCCCTCACTCTGCTACAGAAGCTCAGGCAGTGCCACCCTCTTCACTCAAAACGATCCATTTTAAAATTTAAGCTGGTCCTCTATGTTGAGGTGATCGATTGAGGCTACTATTCTTTCTCCTCTGAGATGAGGTGGCCTTTGTTGTTTCTCTTTGGTTTTGCTTTGCTTTTTTTTTCTACTCTGGTTCATTTGGCGACTTGCCCAAGGAAATTAGAGTGGGTCCTATTAGTTTACAGCTTCAATTATGTTATGGGTGATCTGTGATTTAAATTCACGTTGGTTTTTAAAAATATATTCTTTAAAACTTCAGTGCAGTGGTTCTCAACCTTTTTTCCACTCACATAACACTTTAAGTACTGTATTCCCTATGCCATAGGTGCTCAGTGATTAGTTAGGAATTGCTTAAGGTGGTGTGTGGGTGGAAAGAAAAAGGTTGAGAATCACTGTTTTAATCATCCCTAATTGACTCGTTATGTGAACGGTTTCATAACTCCAAAGGAAATGGGCCAATGAGAATTTGTCTCAAGCAAAATATTTCAGTAGCAATTGGGTCTAGATCAGTGATTCTCAACCTTCCCTTCCCACTCACATACCACCTTGAGCAATCCCTTACTAATCACAGAGCACCAATGGCATAGGGATTACTTAAAGTGGTATGTGAGTGGAAAGAAAAAGGTTGAGAACCACTCCTTCAGAGAATAAAATCTCAAATTTAAAATGACAAATTCATCTGGGATCTTTTGAAAAACAGAATTCCAATGTAGAAGTGTTTCCTTCCTGAAGAACCCCATTCTAATTTTAAGATTATATCTCCATGACTGTAGAAACACAATAGACTTCAAATGCTTTACAACCACTATTCCTTATTCAATTTACCATAGTGTCATAAAAATTCAGCAATTTAAGGGTATCAGTGATCAAATCATCCTCAAACTATGCAAAGATCGAGGGAATACATTTCAAGTTTGAGTAACTTCAGATTTCAGATTTATTGACAGAGTGCAGAATAAATTTTAAATTTAATTTAAAAGTTTGAATTTGCATACAATCCTAAGATTCTTTTTCCTGCAGGCGAGACAGAATTACCACATTGGTAGAGCGAAAAATAAACCGTACTCAATGTACACATGCAAACAAATAAAGAAATGTAAACATTCACTGCAATACAGAGAGGGGAAAAAAAACAATCAATAAGTGGGTCCCTGGTTGAGTTTGTTGTTGAGGAGCCTGATGGTGTGAGTTTTGAGGCACCTATACCTCCTTCCTCATTATAGCAGTGAGAGCAGAATGTGTGCTGGGCAATGTGGATCCTTGCTGATCTCTGACAGCAGCTTTCCTGATGTTCTTGATGGAGGGTTTTGTCTGTGATGTCCTGGGCTGTGTTCACTATCTTTTGCAGGGTTTTCCACTCAGGGCGTAATGGTGTCCCCGTACCAGGCCGTGATGCAGCCGGTCAGCACACTTTCCACCATGTATCAGTCGAAATTTGCCAGGGTTTCCAATGTCAAACCAAACTTTCACAAGCTCCTGAGGAAGTAGTGTCGGGTCCAGGAAAGATCATCTGAGAGAGTGACCTGAGAACTTAAATTTCTTTGTCCTCTCCACCACTGATCCCCCCAATGGTCAGTGGAATGTTCTTAACCTGGGCAAGGAAGCTTTTTTGGGCATTAAAGCTCAAAGTTGATAGTCTTCCTTAATTACGCAGATCTAGTTATGAAATTTAATTGGCTCCTCATCCCTTTGAACCTCCTTTTCAATATTGGGAAAGTATTGTACTCAATTGATATTTTTTTCCCCAAAGAGAGCAGCACTCCATATTTTCTTACATTAAAAACAGATTCCCACATTTCTTTCCATTCAGTTGATCTCAAGCAACATATTTTAAAATTACACCTAACTTTGGACCATCAATCAACTTGATTTCTGCCCATAACTATGTTATTTACAAATGTCGTGACTCATTTTGGCTCCAGTGCAGTTCTTGTAATTTATAGCTTACCACATGTAGAGGCTCAATCCATTAGGATCACTTTGTGCTCTCTCAGATATTCTACTCGCATCAATGTGTGAGGTTATTCTGGATCTGGCCACCAATTATGCCTGCCAGCCCCATGTTTGAACTCGGACAGGATGTCGATGGTTTGAGTGAATGGGTGAAAAATTGGCAAATAGAGTTTAGTGCATGGAAGTGTAAGGTTGTACGTTTTAGTGGGGGAGCAATCTACAAGCTGATTGTTGACTTCAGGAAAGGAAAGTCAGAGGTATACAGTCGTTGGGGGGGATTCAGAGGTGGAGAGGATGAGCAAATTTAAGTTTTTAGGAGTCACTATCTAGGAGGAACTTTCCTGAACCCAGTACACCAATGGCATCATGAAGAAAACACGTCAGCGCCTCAACTTCCTCAGGAGCTGTGGAGGTTTGGAATGACACCAGAAACCCTGGCAAATTCCTACAGATGTGTGGTGGAAAGTGTGCTGACCAGCTGCATCATGGTCGGGTATGGGGACACCAATACTCCTGAGCATAAAGGCTCCAAAAAGGTAATGGGCACAGCCCAGGACATGACAGGCAAAAACCCTCCCCACTATTGAGTACGCCTACATACAGGGTGGTATCGGAGGGCAGTAGCATTCATCAAAACCCATACCACCCAGCACGTGCTCTGTCTCGCTGCTGCAATCAGGAAAGAGATCTAGGTACTACAAGATCATTATCGCTGGGGATTTCAAGCAGGTGAACTTCAAGTCAAAGCTACCTAAATTCTATCAGTACGTGGACTTTGCTACGAGAGGGGTGAACGTGCTGGACCTTGTATATGCGAACATTTCCAACACAAACCTGGCAGAGCCCTGAACCCACCTTGGATATTCAGACCACATCTCTGTAATGCTGATCCAAGTATACAGACTGCTTGTCAGATGCTCCAGACAAGTTCAGAAGCAAAATGAAATCTGGCTAGCGGGGGCCACCCTTGAACTTCAAGACTGCTTTAAGCGCACATGTTCAAGGAACTAGCAATCGGTGGCGACTGCATCAATCTGGAGAAATATACGTCAGTATCATAACTTCCTCCAATCAGAATTCACAGATGACTGTGGAGGTGCGCATGCTGCTCAGGAACCGAGACGTGGCCTTCAGAACGGGCAAGAAACAAACTGTCCAACGGCATCAGGGAAGCAAAGCGTACTGCCCAGCGCCTTCACAGTCACTTCCTGGACATCAGGGACATGTGACATATGTGGAAGGGCATCCAAGTCATCACCAACCTCAGGATTACACCATCTGCCTGTGCTGGTAATGCCACTCTCCTAGATACTCTGAACAACTTCTATGTGCACTTTGAGGTGAAAAGCAAAATTGCAGCAAAGAAGACCCCCCTCTTCCAAATGACCACATACTGTGTCTCAAAGTGGTTGACATGAAAATAGAGCTAAACAAGGTCAAAGCTGCTGGACCGGTTAATGATCCTGGCAGAGTGCCCAGGGGATCTGTGGCTCAGCTAGCGGATGTTCTCACCCACAACTTTAACATCTCCCTGAGAAGCACCGTGGTCCCAACCTGCTTCAAAGCCGCCACTACTGACCCTGTGTCTCAATGACTACCATCCTATCCCACTCACATCCATCGTCATGAAGTGCTTCGAGAGGCTTGTCATGGGGCACATCCTGCTGCCCCCGTCACTAGCCCTCCTGCAGTTTGCATACAGATCCAATCGCTCTACAGATGATGCCATTGCCACTGCCCTCCATCTAGCCCTCACCCACCTGGAAAACAAAGTCTCGTGTATTCGAATGCTGTATATTGACTTCAGCTTGCTTTTCAACACAGTTGTACCACAGTACCTGATAAGGGAGTTGAGCCTGCTGGGTCTTAACACCAAACTGTGCAATTGGATTCTTGACTTCCTGTCAGGGAGACCTCAGGCAGCCGTGATCAGTAACAGCATCTCCAAGACCATCACACTGAGCACCCTCCCCCCAACCGCAGGGCTGCATGCTTAGTCCACTGCTGTTCACCCTGCTGACCCACGACTGTGCAGCTAAACACAGTTCAAACCACATCATAAAGTTTGCCGACTGTGGTGGGCCTGATCAGTAAGAATGACAAGTCTGCGTACAGTCACTAATGGACTGGTGCAGAGCCAACAACCTTTATCTGAAAGTTTCAAAAAAAACTAAAGAGATGGCTGTTGACTTCAAGAAAGCTTGGGGGAAAACCACGATCTGCTAACCATTGACGGCTCTGCTGTTTTTAAAAATCTGAAATGCCTACAGACTTCTTGGAGAGTGTGGTGAATCTGCAGAGACTACCTGAAGTGAGGAGAGAATAGTCGACAGTTTTCCATTTGGCTGCCATCTAAAGCCACGTGGTTCGATTATGAGAGTTCAGGTTTGGCTTTCACGAAGGATTATTATTGTAAGTTCTTTGATGTCAGAGTCAGCTGATACCCTTAAATTGTTGAATTGGTACCAAGGATAGGGAGGCATTTCTCACGGTTTAAGAACGTTCTGCATTGCGTGCCTCTGCAGTTGGCGATAATGCTGAAGAACCGTTCACCTTTGTGTATGATGAGCTATGCAGTAGTGCTGCCAAGTGTGTCATGAGCCCCACTGGCTCTCACTGCTGATTGTGAGGGCAACTGGAAAATGGCAGAGTTCACGTCAGTCTGCGATGTGATGTGGTAGAGGGTGTTGTTGTCAGGAGTCGGGCAAATCTTGACCCAGAAACTGTGATTTACTCATCTGGCACAGTGCTCAGTGGGCTAGGTTTTGGTTGAGGTTTTTGCTTTCTGCTCACAAAGAGAAGCAATAATCGTGAGCACTTTACAAAAATATTGTGTTATACCATAAGTCTGGGAACATTGTTGGCTGGAGAGGTGAGATTTTTTTTTGACAGTGCATGAGGGAGGAACAACACCTTGTATTCTTTCTGGGCCCTCTCCAACCAGATGGAATTAAGATTGACTTCCAATTTCTGTCAACCCTCTTTCCCTACCCCTCTGTCTCCCTTCCTCCAGCTTCCCACCCCCTTCCCTTCCGTCCCCTATCAGAGAGCTACCCTCTGCCCCATCACTTCCCAGATTTTTTTGCTTTTATACCCTCCCACCTGTATCCATCTGTTAACTTGTGCTCCTTCCTTTATCTTCTCCCCTCCCCACACCTTTTTATCCAGGCACATGCCGGTTTTTGTTTTTCCTGATGAACGTCCCAAGCCCAAAACATTGGTTACCCTTTACTTCCTATGGATGCTACCTGACATGCTGAGTTTCTCCAGCTCGTTTGTATATTGAACACCGTGGGCTATTTAGCTCCTGGAGCCTCATCTGCCGTTTGGTTAAAAAAAAACCATGACTAGGGTTTTGCCAAAGCCCGACTTTCTGTGCTTAAACCTGACAAATTACTCGATGCTTCCTGCAGCACGTTGGGAATCAGTGCAAAATCACCACGTAATGTCATCTACAGGGGTACAACAGAATGGAGTCAGCAACCAAGCTGACGTGGAGAGTGAACAACTCTTGACGCCAACGTCCAGACAAGAAGTTGGAATGGTTTTCTAGGAAGCCTTTGGACAGAATGTAGAAGGGGGAATGATGGGCTCACTGAAGAAACAGTTGTGTGCAGGCGGTGTGGTGAAGCTTTTTAAGTTTGAATAATTTCATGCTATTAAGTGCCTTGCAGTGATTTTCTATGTCAGTTTCCAATCCTTTTGTATAAATAAAGCAGCAGTGTGTATGTACTCAGATGATAGAAGGTTTTGAAAGTTTCAGCCGTGACGCATAATCAGGAGCACGTTCTAAAATTATGAATGATCATGTTCCCTTTCAAAATAGCGAGTGGTAAGTGTGTGGTGTTGAAGATATTACGCAGCGAGCATGGACATTGGAAGGAGATGGTCAGTGAACTGTAGCCTTGAATTTCAAATCCACACATCCTCTCTTGATTTTTCTTTTTTGAAATTTCATTTATGTAGTGAAGGCTTTGCTGATGAAGAAACCTATTGTTTAATTAGCCTTGAGGAGAAGCTGATGAGCTGGCCTCCTGATCAGCTGGGGAAGATAATACAATAAAACCCTGGTATTTGGCACCTATGGGGGGGTTTGGTAGATGCCGGATAAGTGAAT
Source organism: Narcine bancroftii (assembly GCF_036971445.1). Taxonomy (NCBI): domain Eukaryota; kingdom Metazoa; phylum Chordata; class Chondrichthyes; order Torpediniformes; family Narcinidae; genus Narcine; species Narcine bancroftii. Next base: position 339,935,163 of record NC_091471.1, on the reverse strand, counting down.
TTTCCGGTTACGCAAAACTGTGTATTGCGTGATTGATGAACTCACAGTGAGGCGTGCCAATTTTAAACTTCCACATATTTTTACCTACTGGGTTTTTTTTTTTTTTTTGCAATTTTTTTAAAACAGTGGCTTGAATTCCAGATAACAGGGGTGTAACTTTTTTAATTGGAGAAGTTCAGTACTTGGATCCAATAGCAATGAAAGAATGTTAACATTTTCCACATCAGGATGATGGGCGAGGATGGTCTGCCTTTAGTGGCATTCACCTGCACTCATACCCTTGTCCTCCTTGGCAGTTGGGGCCACAGGATTGGGAGTTGAGAGCTATAATGAGGGAGAATTGTGGAACACATCCAATTGAAGTGTGGTTAACTCTAAGAGTCTCCTAGAAAAATTAGCATTTTATTTAGTTTACCTTTCTAGGTGAATTAAACATCTTTCCTGGCAGGTGTTGTTCCAGTTCTGTCTAATATGTATAGTTAACTCAAAACTGGTTCATTGTGATTCAGTTCTCATTCCACGTACAGTAGTTACAAAATAATACATTACCAGGTGAGGCTGTTCACTCATCTTGACTTTTCGGAAGAGCTATCTCATTAGCACAGTTCCCCGTAGACAGTTTGCAAACTATTCTACAGCTACACAATTTCCAACTCAATTATGCAATTACATATCCAATTCACCATTAATCATTCAATGAACACAATTGAATCATCAAGGATCCACACCACACAGCACACGCTGTGCTCTTGCTGCTACCATCAAGGGCCACAAGACTCACACCAGCAGGTTCAGGAAGAGCTGCTACCCCTCCACCATCAGATGCCTCAACGACAAACTCAAACAGTGACTCTTTCAAGGACTCTTACTGTCACACTTTTTATCTCTCTGTATTGCACAGTCAATTTGTTTATATTTCTTTATTTGTTTGCTTTTATTTATTTTATTGTGGACAGTTTTTTGCACCAGCAATAAGTTGTAATTCTGCCTCGCCAGCATGAAACAGGATCTCATAGTTGTATATGATATCATGTATGAACTCTAATAATAAATCTGAATCTATTTCAGTATTACCTTCCATGGTCATAAGTTGCCATCTACTTTTTTTTCCTTTAAACTTCCTCTCATTCTTTAGCTGTACATTGGTGTCCATTGGATTGGTACCTCTTCCGAGTGGAAGCATTTATTTTTGTTCATTCTGTCAAAATCTTTTAGTTTCAAACTCCTCTCATTTCCCTCTCGGGGTATATGCGTAAAGACCTACAGTTCCAATCATTTTCCTTATTATTTAATCTCCAACCTTGCCTGAAGGCTTCTATGGTGTACATTTATACTTGGAAATTGAATGAGCCAGTTCACTCAACTGAAGTAAGTGGTATTCTTAATGGGTGTAGCCTGACAATTCTATGAAAGCTAGCCCAATAGTTAACAAGTGCAGGCACAGAGGATTGGTAAAGTGAAATTAAGCTATTGGTAAGTTCTTCTTGGCAACTGGAAATGGATATCCATGAGGTGAAAAGTTAAATAACCCCCCCATCTTTAAAATGAATCTTTATAAATTATGCCGATGGTGTTAATGTTTCTGCCACATATTTTACCTACTATATTTCAAGCACCTTCCAGCAGCTGCCCTGAAGGTTTGCCGAGATATATTGGATATATCTGATATTTTTCACTGATATATCATAGTCCCATGTGAATCAGAACTGTTCTGAATCACTCACAGGCAACCAGGCACGGGGCCAGGTGGTGGACCACCCCCACTGTATTCTTGGGCCTCAGACTATTGGCAGGAGAAATCTGCACTAATTGCAAATACTTTAAGACTTAGTTCTATTTTGCAAGGGTATATAAATGTAAGAACGCAGAAGGGAACAGTCAGCATCTAACAAATAGCAATGATGAAATGATCTTGTTCATAAAATGCTCACACAAGTTAAAATATTAATGCAATGTTTGAGTCCACATTGACAATCCTGGAGTAGTTGGTTTGATGGAAAAAAAAGTCATTCAGAAATGATAGTCTGTAATAACTTATTTTATGACCATAAAATAAGTTATCTTGTTTCTATTTACTCCCATTTGAAGTTAAACAGTGATAAATACCACATGTGTGAATAGAGTTCAATGAGGAAGCCAACATGCATCAGAGGGAGTGATCTGTAAAATTCCAAGAATCAGACCTTGATCTCTTGAGTAAGTCAGAGTACTGCAGAAATTTTATCCATTATTTAAAGGTGGCATTTACCCCTTCACTGACCACCGAGCCTTTTTTTTAGATTCTTTGCATGGCTTTCTTCAGACTATCCAAATTATGCTCTGATTTGGTATTAAAGTATATGTGTGCAAGTTCTGCAGTTGTTCTGGGTAGATCCGGCAACTTACTGGCAAATGGTGTTAAGTAGTTTCAGGGATTGGAGAGCCAAAAGGCTCAATGAGAACTGTACATGACATAGTTCATGAGAATTACTTGAAGTTGACAGGAAAGGCCATTGAGGCAGTCATTTCAAACACGTGCTGCCATTGTAATATACTTGATATTACAGGAACTCCTTTATCCAGTGTAATGATAGAGTGCAAGTGATCCTCCTGATCATTAGAGGGAGTGGGAGACTAGTTTGTGGCAGCTTTGGTTGGATTCAAGATGGATGCCTCCAGATGAGCCTGAGTGAGTTTTTTTAGCTAATAAATACAGTTGTTTTAAAATAACCCAAATTTCTTTATTACAATACATGGTATCAGGAGTGCAAGAAACACCAGGAGTGTGAAGAGAGAGAATCAGTCGATAGCAGCACAGAGAGTATAATACTGTAAATTGGACTGAAAATGTCGATCACAAGTGGAGGCTGTTCAAAAAAAGATTAATGGTGTACCTGCAAGCCATTGGAGTCAATAGCAAACCTGATGCATGGAAAATTGCTCTGCTACTTACTATGGTTGGACTTCAAGCACTAGAGGTTTCCAACACATTTGTTTTTCCGAGGCAGAAGGTTATCAAGATGGTTGATGAGCACTGTTCACCAAAAAAAATGATATGTTTTAGATGTATGTGTTTCGCTTGCACACGCAGCTGCAGGGAGAGATGGTTGATACCTTTTTAATGAACTTGAAGTTAAAAGCAAAAACATGCAATTTTGGATCGCTGCAAGATTCAATGATCCGTGCCCAAGCTGTGTTTGGGATTATTGATAAGAAAGTGAGAGAGAGGTTGCTGCAAGAGGCAGACCTTACCTGAGCTGGAGCTGTGAAGATCTGCCACGCTAGTGTGTTTGCTCTGCAGCACACAAAAAAAATCAGCATATTACAGCGTGAGCCCAAAAACCAGTGAAAACGAAGGCTAAACCATAGCCACAGTGCATGTCCACAGCACAAACCAAAAATGGGATGCAGAAATCACTAAAAAGATGGCGAGACATTCAAGTGCAAATGATGTGGCACTCAACATACACCAAAACACTACTCCACCTATGGAAATGTCTGTGATAAGTGCAAAGGGCAGAATGATTACTCAAAGCAATGCTTTTCCAAAGGGAAACAAAACAGAAGTGAAAGCGTGCACACTGTACACACTATAGAAGAAACTGTCCTCAGGGATACACTTTTCGTTGGCATGGTAGTGCAGGAACACTATTAACTAACAGACACGGGACAGCCAAGCGTGAACAGAGTTGAGCAGGGTAAGTGGACTGTGTCATGACATAAAAATGGAACAAATATTCCTTTGAAGCTGGCGCATAGGTCAGTTTGATCTGTGAGTATGACATCAGGGCAGTGAAAATAAAGCCAGGCATCCATGCAAATCCTGTACAGCTCAAAGCCCACAATGGACAGAGCATCGACACGAAACTCGAGGTGAAATTTAAAGATAAAGACAACCACCTCAGGTTTGCAGTAGTCCCAGATGGACATGAACAGCTGCTGGGTGTCAAAGCATGTGAAAACATAAGCCTAGTCAAGATGCATTATCCAGGGCAACAATGCAGAGTGAAGCACACAGTGAGAGTTCCACAGAGACAGATGTGAATCTCCACGTGAACCTGATCACTGAATCACTTCCTGAATGAAGTCCAAGCAGATCGTAGCTGAAACAGAAAAGGACACAGTTCTTCAGTAAGTTCCTCAAGAATTTGAAGGAACCTAGACAAAAAGCAAACTATGACAAGTCAGCAAGAAACTTTGGGCCACTGGCACAAAAATGACTCAGTGAGACTCAGAGATTCCAACACTTAGGACAAGAAAGCCACTGTCCTGGTGGAAGTAAATCCAAGATCCTACACTATCAGAACAGAGGAAGGTCAAATACTGAGGAGGAATCGAAAGAGCCTGCTAAAAATGCAAGAGACACTTCAGGCACAGACGAATGCAGAAGATCCAGCCTGCAAAAGACTACCGCTGCTAGGCAGTAGTGGGCCAGCAGAGCTGACTGAAGCACTTGTGTTATCAAAGCACCTGACAGACTGAATCTCTAAAAGAAAATGAACTGTGCTGTGCACATAAATATTTGTGCTGCTTATGTTGTGATTATGTTTGTGTTGAACTTTTAAGATGAATTGAATACTGCATTCGTGTGTCTTGTTATTAGATTAATCATCTCAAGGAAAAGGGATGTCATGATAGAGTGCTAGTGATCCTCCTGACCATTAGAGGGAGTTGGAGACTAGTTTGTGGCAGCTTTGGTTGAATTCTAGATGGGTGCCTCCACCTAGTCTAGAGTGAGTTCTTTAGCTGATAAAGTATAGTTGTTTTAAAAGAACCCAAGTTTCTTTATTACAATAAGAGAAACATCACACAAGACTGCAATTGTGAATGTGGCTCAAGCTATCACACATCTATCGACTCCATCAACAACTTGGAAAAGCAGCCTTGCCACAGTCTTTTCATTGCTCTCCTCTTGGATAGAAGGTTCATGTGCGAGTTTGCTTGCCTCCAGATTCAAGGTTAGTTTCTTTCCTCTGTCATCAGACTCCTGAACAAACCTCACAATTGCAAAATAATGTTGCCTTTATCTAATCCAACTGATCTCTCTCTGGGGCTCTGTATTTCCATGCTGTGTTTTACTTGCCATTCAAGGATGCCAGTTGACTCTGACTTCTAAGTGGTAAAGTGCTAACAATAATAGTCCTTCATGAAGCTAAACATGAACTCTCAGAATTGAACTGTATTTCATGTGTTTTTTAATCTGGACTGTTTGCGGGGAAAAAAAACTCAATCACTGCATCTTTGTACATGTGACAGTAACCTGTTACATTGATCATGGTAAATATCTAGCGACAAGAGCCAACTTTTTGCAAATGTCATTCATTCGATTGTCCCTTCACACTGCGCAAGATAGTTGAGGGATACCAGAAGCACATGCCTTATTCTGTAAAATGCCACTAGGCTGGCAGTGAAATTATAGTTAGACAGTTAAACTGATTTAATTTGGATTATGTAATTTCTGATTGAATTCATTGTTCAACACTGGAAATGAATTATAATTTCTAATTTTAATCCCTATAAGAAGAGTCTTGAAAGTAAAATACATCATGAAACAGTGAAGTCCACTGAGGAGCTGAAGTTTTGATTCTCCTTCTCCGGTCTGATTCAATCATAATATTGAGGCCTAGATGTGGAGTGAAGGTGGCTGGTTTAGCTGGGCTGGCAGCCAAAGGCTTTCTGTCAAGCTGCAGGTGTTGACGGCTTCCGAGATTTGGCACAAGGGATCAAGGAGGTGCATTGGCGGGTAAGAGCTGGATATGAAGGCTCAGGAAGTGTTCAGGGAGCAGCAGGTTCCCTGACCATTCGCTGCTTCTAACGTGACTTTCTTTCTAACTCCTTTTATCACAAAATGGTGCCAAAGCCTGGTGACACTTTACCTGCCTTTGAGAGGTTTTCCCTGCATTGTGGATACATTTAAGTGGAGAGAGATGATATTTAAATTACAAGCCAATCAAGGGGTAATAGAGAAAGTGGTGAAGTGGTGCTGAGGTCAAGATGTAACTGAATCTTGGAGAAGGCTTAAGATGCCAGTAAATGTTACTCATGCTCCTTATTAATGTTCTTTTGCAATTCTTATCATTTTTGTAGCAGAGTTCTACAATGCAATAAAGCTCATTCCAAGGGCAGTATATACAGGCAGAAGCAGTGCGAGAACATCAACTGTCTTCCACTTTCTCTCTCATTAAATGCATGTTATTTATTCTCAAAGCTTTGAGCCACAGCTCTAAATCATTAGGTTTCTCTGGTTCTTCACAGAATAGAGGCTTCACTTCATATAGGTGAAGTTAACCTGCCATCTGGCACACTATTTATGAAAGAGAAAATGCATAGCTAGTCATTGTCCTTGGATCCATCACAATTTCCATTACTTAGCCTTTGACTCTTGCATGCTTGGGTAATTATTGGTGGGATTTGGCTTTACACGATTTATTTCTATCTCAAATTACCCATTAGAAGGTGGCAGTGAGTCATCTCATTGAACTGTTGTGGTGAAGGTAATTCCCAAACCATTGCAATGTGGGGAGGCAATAATGCAAGATTTAGACCCAAGAATTAAGTGCTTGAAGGTGAGTGGAAAGGGAAATTGGAAGTGGTACTGTTTGAAATGCCCGCTGCTTTTTCTCTTCCAAGGTGGTAGAGTTGAAGAATTTAAGGTTCATTTTATAGGTGGTCCAAATGGAAGCCAGCGAAAGCTGAATAATTAAGCACTGTGAACTTTTCAGGCGATAAATGGAATTTGTTTTCTCCATGCCTTGTTAAGCCGCTTAAGAGTTGGAGGTGCATTTATCCAGATACGTAGAAGCTATTCCATCACACTCTGGACTTGGCAGTTGTAATATTGTTAAAAATCAACAGTGGATGATAACGGTGCTTTATTTGAAGCAGCTGAAAATGGAGATGGTGTGAAACATGAACATCTATAGATGCTGTGATTGTAGTCAACACAAAGAAAAGCTGAAAGAACAGTTAGTCTAGCAATTTTTTTTGGGGGGGGGGCCTGAACCAACTGACAAAAATACAGGCATCTGAATTAAAGACTGGGGAAAGAAATGGAGACGGGGGAAGAAGATGGGGAGAGAAGGGGTGTAGGAGTTCCAATGGAAACTGGAGGTCACTGTTAATGCCCTCCAGTTGGAGGGTGCCCAGATGGAAAATGGGGTGTTGTTCCTCCAATTTGTGGGGGAGGGGGGGGTCCCAATCTGTCTGTACATAAGACTGTGGACAAACATGTCAGCAAGTGAATGGGGTGGGGAATTGAAGTGAATGGCCACTGGGAGATGTACTTTATTGAGGGAGTCAGACCCAAGGTGCACAACAAAGGAATCTTCCAGTCTGTGTCCACTCTCTCCATGACGATGGAGCTAGGATGATTAAGTAAGCCAAGCCATCGATTATTCTTTTTATATTCTATGTGACCACGTTTGACCCAATGGTGAGCGTATCACTACCAAATTCTAGCCAATGATTTTGTCCTGGGCCACATTCATCTTTTGCTGAACCCCTCAAATGAAGACTTGTAACCTCTGAGTTTGATATTCCATCAGCTCTATGGATGCAATCCCCAGTTGTACTGTCTGTGAACTTGTGGCCACACGATTCACTGCTGCCCTAACGTACTGCAAGTTATTTTCAACTATTACTGTGATAATTGCTTCATTGGAGCCTGAATTCATTGTTTCAACTTTAAACATTCTTAAACCCTTCTATAGACTTAAGCCTTCTCAATGTTCAGGACCTACTTCTTGATTGATTTGCACTCTTCTAATTCCAGTATTTTTTTCATTGCTGAATTGAATTCCTTCACTCTTGGGTGACTCTAGTTTCAACTGCACCATTCTTGTCTCGGAGTTATTATCTCTCAATCTGCTTCTTGAAACTGGTTACGCTCATTAAGACTAGTTATCCGACTTTATATCTTCTTGTGCTATCTGGTTGTTGTTTGTTTTAGTTTTGTTTAGATATTATGAATGTTGACTTTTTTTTGGTCAGAGAATGTTGACTGAATTAAATAAATCCATGGAAATTGCAATGTGAAATGTCACTTCAGATCCTAATTTATTTTTGAGAACCAAATAGTTGGTGAATAAAATTGCTTGAATAGATGTATGAGCAAATTGATTTACTGACCTTTCAACGGTTTGAAAAATGACTAGAAACTATAATTCTGTCCGATTTTATATTTATCACTAGCAATTTCATAGTTTTTTACTCAATGTTGCATCATGTTGAGCAAAACTTTGAATCTAAATAAAAGATTATTGGATAATTAGTCAAGGGTCAGCTATAATTTCAACACCAAATTTTTAAAATAAATTTCTTTTAGTGTTATGGTTTGATTTGATTTCAATCATTTCAAAGTATCAAAAGTTTGGGAACTGGAGAAATTCGGTTAGCTGGAGCAAGGATAATAGTCTCTCTGAACTATAGTCAACACTGGAATCTTTGAAGTGTGAAATGATCATGTGGAAATCTTCAATGAACCATTTTCATTGCAGATGTAATTATAGGAATGTTTTAGTTTGTGTCGGTGTTACCACAATACTATTACACCACTCGTGATTTAGGTTTGAATCCACCGCTGTCTGGAAGGAGTTTATACGTTCTCCCAATGTCCAAGTGGGTTTCCTCCCATACTCCAAACCTGTGGAGAGTTAAAAGATTGATTGGCGTTTTTGGATAGCATGGGCACAGAAAGGCCTGTTACTGTACTGTATCTCTAAATGAAGACAACATAATGAACAAAGATGACATTAAGTGTGACATCGAATTACTATTAAAGATAACTTCTCGGTGAGATTGGATGCAATTTTATGCCCTAAATTTGCCATCTACACACATAGAACAAATAGGCCTGCTGGTGCACTGCCGACTTTGCTGACCTTTTGTCCCGTATTCTGTAATGATTAGCATGAAACTATTGTATTATTAGTAAAGCTCAAATAATTCAATAACGTTCTTCAAGGAAAGAAGTTTTCTCATGCTGATACGGTATGCGTGTAATTCGTAACTCTCTTCTGAGGGAAAAATAAAGATGCACAATAAATGATGACCATGAATAACTTAATTTAACGCGCATTTTCTGGGAAAATATGCCAACAGCAATGAAAGGAGGAGTGAATCTGGTTTTGACCATCCCCTCCCAACCCGACTGCCAGTGTAATTTGTTCACTAAAGTGACTAGCTGGAGTGGGGCAAATAATATGTAAAGAACAGGAAGGACAAGAATGGAATATTGATAAAAGGATATCAATAAAAATAGAATGGAACGTGACTTCTCAGCAGTGTGAACTTTCGCAATTAAACAAAAAAAATCGGAAATAGGGGTGAGATTAGCTCCCATGATGCTTCAGGGCTGCTCTTCCTTCCATGAAGTTTGTGGCTGATTGTTGACTTTAATCCCTCTATCTCCCATGATCTCAGCGTCTCACAATCCCCTTGGCTCCACTGTTCTTCGAGATCCAGACGGGAATGTTTTCAATGCCCACAACTCTAATATGGAGAATTCCAAAAATGTGCAACCTTGATTGACGATACTTTATAATTAAAGCACTCAGTTCTCCCTGTTCAAACAAATACCTTGTACCTCCTCATATCCTACAAGCGTGTGAGTCATACACTTTTATTTTTGTCAATTCCTGTGAGGCCTTGTTGGAGACAAACAGTAGGTTGCCCCAAAGATGATCCATATCTCAGAAGGAGACCTGTTTGCAGCAGGAACTGGGCCAAATAGTGTGTTTCTGTGGTGAATGACTCTCGGGATGGAAATTTCTCCCAATGTTAGCTTGCTGAAATAGATGGTTAATTGTTCAAAAGAAAAGGAGGCCAACCTGACCTTCATTTTGCAAACAGGACATTCGCCGATGACATGCCTGGGTTTACCCTCTGTTGCCAGTTGTATTTCTAAGGTGTCAAGTTGTTTCCATGAGATGAAATAGCATTCTTGAGGACTATGAGCCTCCATTGGTGTCAGAGAGGCAATTCCAGTGGTGTGTGGGTACCCACCAAGGATGGTGTTTTGCCTCATAAAGTGTTGATGGTCTGAAAATATGCATGTTCTTCTATTCTTTGTGTCAGTGAGTCCATGTCGGTGTCTCATTACAACAGTAGCAGCAAACTAATATTGTGTTCTTGTAGACTACGTTCCAATTCCACATGGACACAGTGCATTGGTACTGAATTGCTATTCGTGTGAAAGTGCCCACATGGGCACAATCCGATAGAGTGGGAAAGAAACACTGTTTTTGTCAACAGCATGGTGAGAATCTGGGGCTAAAGGTGCATAATTGCACAAGTAAATCATAGAAAGATAAATGTCACCCCTCATTGTTTCTGAACAATTTTGAACAGTGGCCTAATAGAGTTGCTATTCTGTCAGTGAAGGATGAACTAATCAATTTAGGCTGAGTGAAACCAGAAAGTCTGCAGACGCTGTGATTTTTGTTAAAAACACAGAACTGCTGGAGGGACTCAGCCGGTCTCGCAGCGTCGATAGGAATTTAAGATATATTACTGACATTTCGGGCCTGAGCCCTTCCTCAAGATACAAGCAAAGAACAAGAAGGTGTGAGAATAAAGACTGAAGGATGGTACGGAGAAGAGTCCAGACCAACGAAGGGTGTTAATTGGATATGATAAGAGGAAAGGTGAAAATTGATTTTTGGTCTGTGAAAGATGACAGAGAGAAAAGAAAAGAGAGAGACAGTCAGCTGGGAGAAAGGCGATGCGGGACAAGGGAGGGGAGAGCTAACAGAAACTGGAGGTCAATGTTAATGCCATCCATTGGTGTGGGGTGGGGGGGCACTGTTCCTCCAATTTACAGGTTGTCTCGGTCTGCATGAGACCATGGACAGACATGTCAGCAAGGGAAAGGGTCAGGGAACTGAAATGGGTGGCCACTTGAAGACTCACACCACTACAGCAGACAGGGCTGAGGTGCTAAAAAACAAAAAGGATCTCCTGGTCTACGCCCAGAAGAAACCATTTGAATTTCCATCCCTGCTGACATGTCTATCCATGCACTGCCAGACAGAGGCCACCCTGCAAATTGGAGGAACAACACCTCATCTTCCTTCTGGGCACCCACCAACATTGACATCTGGTTTCCATTAAACCCCGTCCCTTCTTCCCCCTGTCACCTTTTCCCCAGCGTACACACTCTCTTCCTCTCTCTCTCACTCTCTCTATTTTTTTTTCTCTCTCTCTTTCCTCTCTTCCTTCCCCCCCCACTTTTCTCTCTGTCCCCTTTCACAGAGCTAAACTCAATTCTTTCTTTTCCTCTTATCATATCCAATGAACACCTTACCTTGGTCTGGACTCCTTCCCCTTCCATTCTTCAGTCTTTATTCTGATGCCTTCCTATTCTTTGCTTATACCTTGAAGAAGGCCTCAGGCCCAAAATATCGGTAAAATATTTTTACCTCCTATGACTGAGCTCCTGCAGCATTTCTGTGTGTCTTTACTTTAAGTCAATTAGGGCTGCAGTTAAATCTTGTGCTGAACTTCTCACAAATTATACCAAGGAATTATACCCATGTGGCATAAATGTACAGCTGAATCTGGGGGTAAATACACGACAAGCTCTGGTATTGGGCCTTAGAGAATTTATCAGCCATTTTCGGTCACAATTGAAAATGACAGCCCACTGGAAAAATTGTCCGTAAATGGCAACCTTTTATGTGTTATTTCCCTGAATTATGAGTGCTTTGGGAGTAAATGATTAACTGTGAGATGCTTGTACCATTACGATTTGTAATATACTGAAGATAATGTCAGCCAAGGTGTCAAGATGGTCAGGGTGGGGGTGGGGGAGGGTTGGGGGGGTGGGTCCTGGGTGTGCTTCTGAGTGTGTATCTGAAAATTTGTGTATACATCTATTAGTTTTTTTCTGTTTTAAAAAACAGGAGCACGATGTACATCTGCATAATGGTCACGAAGTTGTTTTTGATGCTCAATAAATATCTTTTGGGTAATGTGTCATAAACAATGAGGTACTTTCTGATAACAAAATATAAAATTTGCCCTTTTATACATTTATTTGTGCACAATGTATTTTTTACACTTGTGAAGCAGGACAATGTTAGTGTTATGAAGGCTATTAACCCATGTGCCTGATATAAATCAGTTCCTGAATTATCAATCATTGCATGTTGATATTCTACACAGGATGCAGGTGATATTTGAATCACAATATTTTAAGAGGAGATTGGGAGGTTAAGTTTTTCAGATAGAGCACACATGTCAAACTCTGGCCCGCGGGCCAAATTTGGCCCGCGATATAATTATATTTGGCCCGCAAGATCATATCAAAAATGTATTAGAGGTGGCCCGCTGGCCGCCGCGCCAGTATAGCGCATGCACAGTAACCGCTGTGTCCCAGGGTGAGAGAGAGAGAGAAAAATCCTGGTCCTTGAAAAGTAGTGGTGGGTGGTTTTATAAACACGCTGTCGTGTCCCCCCGCCCACCCCCCCACCGCAGCGCTGCCTGGCCGGTGTCAGGGGAAGCCAAGGCCGCTTCCCAGCGCCCGGAACCCCAGTGGCACAGCGTTTCTTGGAGCTGCAGATGGAGTCGGGACGCCGGAGGGAAGAATGGGGCTCCCCGCCGGGCAATGGGGACGCCGGCCGCTCTGCGCCTTCCCACTGGACCAGCGGCGGGTGCCCGGAGTAGACGTGGAGAGCGAGGCTGGTCGGGCAGCTAGGGTGGACCCCCCCGCCAATCTCGGGAGTGGCGTGGGCTGGATCGGGATTAGCCCCGCTCACCTGCTCCTCCACCGCTGACCGGGATCCCAGCGCGGTCCTGAGCGCGGAGACTGCCCTGGAAAGGTCCTGGGACACCGGCACGGAAAGAAGAGCAGGGTCCGTAAACATTACAGATCAGAAACAGGCCCTTCGGCCCTTTGACTCTACCTCGTGAAAACCCAACACTGGAGAAACTCAGCGGGTTAAACCGTATCCTTTATCCAGCAGAGAGGTACCTGACAATGTTTGGCCCTTGATCCCCCTCATCAATGTATGAGCGAAAGTCTGTGGTTCTCGTGAAAACACCAGAAGGGAGAAACTCAGCAGGTCAAGGGGGGTCCGGGAGAAACTCAGCAGGTCAAGAGGGGTCCGGGAGAAACTCAGCAGGTCAAAGGGGGGTCCGAGAGAAACTCAGCAGGTCAAGGGGGAGGGGTCCGGGAGAAATTCAGCAGGTCAAGGGGGAGGGGTCCGGGAGAAACTCAGCAGGTCAAGGGGGATCCAGGAGAAACTCAGGGGGGGCCTGACCTCGCCAGGACCGTTGCCCATTCCCCCTCCCTGCCGCAGGCCGACCCGCGACTCACAGTGATGGGGCCGCTGATCCGCCGAGATGCCGCCCTGCAGCGAGAGCCGATGCCCCCGCACTGTCGTTGTCCAACCCGATCGCCCGCAAACCCCGCCCTCCCGCACACAGGCCTGAGTAAGGATTATGAACTTTAATCTCAGGATAAAATGATCTTCCAATAGTTTCATGTCACAGTGATGAATATATTCCTGGTTAAAAATGGTCCTGCACCTGGATACAATCTCATTAGGCATAAAACTTGAAAAGTGTGTAAATCAAAGGATATCTGTACCAATAGAAAAAGGGCATGGCAAATAGCCCTGCTAGAGTTCATGCCCACAATCAGTCACCCATTTGATTGTTTCAGGAATCATATTATTCTCCCACATTCTCAATAGCCCTCTGATTTTACTATTCGACAGCACACTAGCAACATTTGACAAATCCTCTATAGAGAAATATTATTTATTGAATATTTTATTTCTCATTTGTTAATGCTTCTGGAAAGAGTTTATCCAAAACTATTATTAAACATTTATTTTAATAAGAAAAAGTTTAACATTACATATGTTGAAAGAAGAGAAAACATGCAGATGTTGTTGAAAATTTTCAATAAATATTTAGTTCGGCCCTCAACTTAGTCCAAGTTTTTAATTTTGGCCCTCCGTGTGTTTGAGTTTGACACCCCTGAGATAGAGGGTGGTGAATGCACCGTATGAAATGAGCTCCTGGAGGAGGTGTTTGAGGCAGATTATTTACAAGATTTAGAAGGCCTTTGGAGAGGAACTTGGATAGGGGGCTAATGGGACGGGCATCACGGATGGGGTGGATGAGATTGGCCAAATGGTCTGACCTTGACATTAAAGTATGTGAAACTCAGTAACCAATTTTCACACCAATTATTTTCGAGTAGATTAAGTTAAGTGACTAATCATTAATCATTCTTCTCCACTGAAAAAGAAAATGGGATGTCAGACTAGGAGTCGAGAAATTGAACAAAATATATTTGGTTTGCTGTAACTCACTGCCTGAACAAAATATTTTTAAAATTCAAGGTGCAGTAGTCAATTTATATTGAATGCACCTGCCACATATTGGCATGAGAGAGAACACATATGTTCAACAACAGACCTGCATTACTTTAGATAATTAGATAGTTAGGCAGCAAGACAAAGAAAATATTGATGATATTACGACATTTAGGTATATCCAAATCAAAAGGATGGTTACTTTAACGGTCAGAGTGAAGTGAATGGACTGAAATTAATTTACTGTTAGAGAAGGTGATCAGCTCTGTGATCACTCATGTAATAACTATAATACATTTAATTTTCAGTCTGAATTTGTGTCGAGTACCATGATTACCACAAGCCATTTGGTCCATCCTGTTGATGATGGCCTAAACAGAGCTAACTAGGAAGAGAAATCAAAAAACTGCAGATGCTGGAACACAGAAGCTATTGGAAGTACTCAGCAGATTGTGTTCCCTGGGCAGAAAGAGCAAGTCAATGTTTACATCATTGCCTGCTATTTGGATGAACCCCTCTTCTTAGCACTTACAACAAAAGCATTTCAGGTTACAGCTCTGCAAGTCCTTATCCATGTTCCTTCTAAAGGTACTGGGGATTCCTGATAAATCAGTTTTTTTAGGCAAAGTTCCACACAATCATGCCTTTTTTTGGATGGGGGAAAAATAAATCATCCTTCGTTCTCAATTTTCCATCGATCAAATTATCAGTGCCCAGGAAAGAAGGGCATTCTTGTTCATCTTAATGAGACCTATCATAATTTTGTACACCTCAATTAAATTGCCCATGATCTAATTTGTTCCAGAGAGTGTAACAGCAACTCTCTCAACCTCTCCTCATACCAATAACCTCTTCCCCTAGCATTGTTTTCATACACTCTGTGTATCACTGCCACTTACTTCATGTAGTTCGGGAATTGTAAGATAACTTCAGCGAAGGACTTACAGTACTGGTGTGCTTTCACTCCCATACCTCTCTGATCTCTATTCTAAGTTCCTCTGTGGACAAGTATTCTATTTGCTTTCTCACCACCTTTTCTACTGATCCATGGACTTCAGGAATCCCTGGAACATGCCACTGTTCTGGCCTTGATTTAGCTTCAGGTAGCTGGTTCAGAAAAACCTCTCCATGCAATTAGTCAATCTCTGCAGAAAGAAGCGCATAGTCAGTCATCTAAATACTAATGAGCAGTATCTGATTCTTTATGCCAGATCAGGAGAGCCAAATTCAATCATTGGGACTCCCAATCTGGATGAGGTTGCAGAACAATTCAGGAAGGGCAAAGATGTGAAGGATTTTTGCGGGATTCAGGAAATTGTAAAAAAAATTAATGTAGAACGTGAGTAACTGCCATATTGTTTTTGCCCTAATATAGCCCATGGAAACCAATGATGCACATGATTCTGTCATCAGCTTTTGTCCACTCATTACTCCAGTTGCACAAGTTCTCATGCAAAGAAAACTTAGCATTCTTTTGTTTGGATTGTCATAGTCAAGTCATCAATTAACAGAACATTTCTTTTTATTGAACAGATAAATTGCATTACCTTTCCCCATCCGGATGCGATGCCTGAACAGCAGCTGCTCAAACCAGGTGACTGGAGCTACTGTGACTACTTCTGGGTAAGCAATGTTTTGTCACCTTTACCCGAGTATAGGAGCAAGGCTACCGTGGGTGTCACTTCTAGTCTGGGTATGTGTTGCAGCCATATAGGCAGCTTCTGCTCAGAAAAGGACAGCAATGATTTCCGTGCTGTGTGTGGTGTTAGACTGAAGCTTCATTCAGTACATTTGCTGAAGTGCAAAATGTGTCAGGTTGAATCCAGATGTTATCTTCACAATTGTCACATGATATTATTTAGTGCTGAAAGATTTAAGTGAAATAGCCAAGAACTTGCAGACCATTAGAGTACTGTTTTTTTTTTATGCAAACAGGCTGGAGAAACTCAAAAAAAGAAGGGGCAGGGCCCAGGCCTGACATGTTGGTTACCCTTAATGGATCCTGCGGAACTTCTCCAGCCCATTTGTGTATTACACTTGACCCCCAGCATCTACTGATTTTCTTGTTTCACTCCACATTGTTTTATGAACTGAATTCTATGCAATTATGATCTTTGAATTTATTGTAAGTAAAATTTGTAGGTAACCTCATGCTGTTGAGCACTTTAGTCAATTCGGTATCATGATGCCTCAAATTATTATCAACAACAAATGTCAACATAAAATTGTATCAGATTTCCAATTTATAGTTGTCTCTCTTCCTTGATATTTCTCTTCTCATTCTTTCTGCCTTTTCATGCCTCTGCTTTGTCTGGTCAAGTTGATTTATCTTATCTCTCTTTAGGTTGTCTCTTCCCAGTGTCCCTGACTCAGAGATTGTGCAGACTTAATCCCAGCCCTCAATCTTTGATCTGAATTGTCAGGAGGTGTGTGAGAAGGAGGCCATTGAAAGACAGAAGCTTGCATTTATATGACAAATTTCATGGCTTCAGGTTAACCCAGAGTGTTTTTGAAGTTGTGCCACTTTGCTAATGTAGGAACCACTGTAGCTAATTTATACTTGGTGCCATGCAAAATTAATCTGTGTTTGTACTGGTGTTGTGGAACTAACCTTGATTGCTCAGTTGAATTTTCCGACTTTTTCCAGGTAGTGCCAGAGAATCTTTCAAGTTTGTCTGATTAGGCAGATAACTTACCCTGACAGTGACTTTTTTTCAGACTGCAGTCGGGAAAATCACTGAAAAGAATTAGCATAATTACTGCCCGGTTGGCTGTTCACACTGAGACTGCAAGTACCTGAGTGCAACAATCCCCGGTGGTTTTGTGTGTAGTCCAGTGGATGACCGACAACAAATTTTTCTGGTACGATTTATGCTGCAGGGGTCCTGCAGGATAAATCGTGGTGCAGGAATTGACTCAAAATTCCTGCATGTTCCTTTTTAGGCTGCCTGTGTAGCAGCAAAATTCCTTGACTGTGCCGTTACGTGCCTGCAGTCTTTAAAAAAAAACCCTAGTGTCACCCTAGTGTCGTTCTGCCTGAGAGGTATTGTTCTCAAGTTTCAAAAATTGGGTTTCAACACAATTCTCGTGATCCTTAAGTAAGGGTTCAACAACTGAGCCACCGTTATCGCCATTGCTCAGGATCATGTTCCCAATAATCAGAAAATAAAGAACAAAAGTGCTCAAAGTCCTAAATTTTGCTGGCAGTAATCTTTTGAAGACTTCCTCTGACTTATCATTGTTTAGTAGCATTGCATTAATGGTTGTCTGCCTGATCATATAACCTTGTGGCTGCTTGAATATCTAGATAAAACTAATAATGATTAGAGAGGCAGAAGATACACTAGAATGGAATGTGAAACTTGGACTTAAAAAGATGCATCTATGGTCATTACTTCTAGCGTGCCAGCATTGAGAGTGCATGATTTGTACATTGAAAAGCTATCCTGAACTGAAAGGAAGGGAAAACTAATGTATTTCAAAAAAAATTTCTGTACGTTCTTTTTCTTGGTCTGTCAACAGGCCGACAGAAAGGAGACGCAAAGCAA
The DNA here is from genome assembly GCF_036971445.1 of Narcine bancroftii. Taxonomy (NCBI): domain Eukaryota; kingdom Metazoa; phylum Chordata; class Chondrichthyes; order Torpediniformes; family Narcinidae; genus Narcine; species Narcine bancroftii. The sequence continues at coordinate 339,917,312 of NC_091471.1, read as the reverse complement.
TAGCATGGTTGCTGGATTTGATATTATCCTTGTGAAGCAGCTCAAAGGCAAACAAATGCAAAAAGAAATGGCAGAGTTTATTCGGGAAAGGTAATTACATGAGCGCACTCGTTAATTGTGCTATCTTCTATTTCATGGTTAATCTTTTTAAATACTGAAGAAAATTTGTGTTGTGGCCCACTTTGATGCTTAGGCGGCAACAGGAAGTTGGCCGCTGTAAGTGCCATGGAAATTAGTTATTCACTTTTGATTCTTTGTGAGAGAGGTTAGGAGTAAGTTCCCTGACAAAGTTTAGGGGAGGACAATGGTACTTCTGTGACACAACTCCTGCAATCTTGACCCGTGTCCTTGTGGAGTTTTCCTGTTTTCCCAGTGAGCGCACGGGTTTTCTTCTCGTGTTCCAAATTGATAGGTTGATTGGCCACTCTAAGTTGGTGTGTTGTCAACATTGGAATGTAGGATGGGGTGTACCTGAATTGGAATTATTTAACCTGAGATTGGGATATAATTAGTGTTCATGAATGCCAGATGGTCAGTGTAGATCAGTATCTGTACAAATTCATTGTCACGTGTAAATCACGAAAATCTGTAGATGCCGCGGATGAAGTAAAAACACAAAATGCTGGAGGACCTCAGCAGGTCAAACAGGGTCCTTTATGTAGCAAAGGTAAAGATACAGAACCGACGTTTCAGGCTTGAGCCCTTCACCAAGGGTTGAGAAGGTGTCAGCAGGTGTCCAATCAATAGAGTGGAGGGGGGGCGGGGGTGAGTGGGGAAGGGGATGGCAAAGGCAGAAGATGATAGGTGGAGAAAGGAGGGAGGGTCAGCAGCAATGAGGGGGAGGAGGGATCACTGGGTGGATAAGGGGGAAGAGAGGGGTGAACTGGAAAGATAGGAAAGGGGGAAGGGGAAGAAAAGGCGAGCAGGTTTAGCAGAAGGCAAAAAAGTCTATGTTAATGCCATTTTGTCCATGACTTTATGCACTGTCCCACCAAGACCACCCGTTGATTGGAGGAGCAACACCTCATTATCCATCTGGTCACCCTCCAGCCATATGGCATTAATGCAGACTTCTCCGCTTTCTACTAAACCTGCTCGCCCTTTCTTCCCCCTCCCCCTTCCCTGTCTTTCCAGTTCCCCCCTTCCCCCCTCACCCACCCACCCAGCCAGCCCTCAACCTTTATTGCTGCTGTCCCCTCCCTCCTTTCTCCACTGATCATCTCCTACCTTTGCTACCCCCTTCCCCCCTCCACTCTTTTGTTCGGACGCCATTTTCTCATCCCTCGATGAAGGGCTCAAGCCCAAAAAAATCAGTTATGTTTTTTATTTACCTTTGCTAAGCCCGAAACGTCGGTTCTGTATCTTTACCTTTGCTACATAAAGGACCCTGTTTGACCTGCTGGCTTCTCCAGCATTTTGTGTTTTTATTGTCACGTGCACTGGGGTCCAGTGAGGAAGTTTGTTTTTGCAAGCAGTTCAGCTCATCAACCCAGATGGCGTAAAACAGAGTCGTGAGGGCAGAGTTACAGAGAAAGATCAATTAGTAAAGAGCAAAAGCATCATTGTTTTACTTGCATGACGTTCATTCAGGATCATATAATGGTAGGAAAGAAACTTGAATTTTGTGGTGTGTGCTGTGATCTTTCTGATGGGAGGAGGGAGAAGAGAGCGTACCTGAAGGGGATGACTTTCAATAAATCAGCTGCTTTTCCATGGCAGGGAGATCTATAGGTGGAGTCTATCAGGGAAGGAAGGAGGATCTGCGTGATGGTCTGAGCTCTGCAGTTTCATGTGGGTCTCTGGCAGAGCAAATCCCGTACCCTGCAGCAAAGCAGGAAGGTTTCAATGATGCATCTCTTGACTGATTACAGATCTGTGGTCTGAACTTCCTCAGCATTTGTAACTCTTCTTAAACCTTCAAAAAAAGTATCCAAACTCTCATGAATAAATGAATATTTTCCTGACCAGAGTACAGTAGCTGAACAATGGACCCAACGCTTGCTTCTAAAACAGTAAGGAACAAAGTGGAGCTTGAATGATCTCAGTTTCCATCTTGTAAAAATGAGTAAAGAAATACTTTTTGGATCATCCTATGGTGGTCTTGGTGGGACAGTGCTTAATCGTAGGATATCCCCAAATTTTTCACAGTAGTTGCAACGTGGATATAGGGGGGTGGGGAGGGGAGGGAGAAAAATTTTTTTAAATAAAATTTTCAAACAAAAAAAATACATCCCTCATCTGGGCATAGGCACATAAGGGTGGTGTGGTGAGCTAACAAGCATGTCCAACTCTGGCAATGAAAGGTGTTTCAGGTAATTTTAGGGATTGGTTTTAACACTGGAGGGCTGGTGGGTAACGATGGCTTAATTCTTCATGTGCATGCCTGTAGTTGTTCCTCGATGTTGGACGAATTGTATGGCGGGCACTAACACAATGCCATCATTATATATCAGGGGGATCAGCTGAGATCCCTCTTGTGAAGGAGTGAAGGACAAGGATGCGATAAGTGTTGATTTTAAACTGGTAAAACTATTCCAATTGCAGCTGATGGAGATTAGCCCAGTTTTCAGTTGAGGTTTCACTGAACTTTCTACCCGCTTCTACTTGCTGAACCATAAATAAATCAGAATATCAGTTTTGTCATTATCAAGATCATCCTCCATTTCACATGGTGCACTTCAGTCAGTTCCTGCTGGCCGAGTTAGATGAAGTACTACAAATCTGTATTGGCAAAAATTTCACCGAAGGATAAATTAATACCGACTTGGTCTGTTGCATTTTAAAGCAAACATTTGTGTTTACAGATACATCCCATTATAGTGCTATGTCAACAAACTAGTTCTCCAGAGGTCCAAAATGATGATCTGGGGACATGAGTTCAGACCCCACAATGACAGTGGGATCATTTAAATTTGGTTTAATAAAACTGGAATTAAAACTAGTGACCAATCATTCAATAATTTACCATGATACTCCAAAACTGTTGTGATTCACCAGGGACTTTTTAGGAAAGGAAATCTCCTTGTCTAAGTCCAGGTTATCTGTACTTAACCCTTAACTGCCATTTGAAAATTGCATGGGCACTGGATGTGACAAATTTATACTCAGCCAGCTCACCATAGAGGATGTGAAAAAATTTAGAGATCAGTCCTACAAGTTAACTAAGCAGCCAGTTGCCATTGCTATGTTCAAAGAATTCTGCTTTTCTATTGGAACCCTGTTACTTTCATTGCCATCGCTGACTTTGCCCTGGTCCACCAAAGATAATGACACACGGATAGACCGTCAGGAGCTTAGGACGCTATGAATCTCATTCAACCTCCTCATATTTCATCAGACTTGGGCAAAGACCACCAAATGTAATCTGGTTGGTGAACTTCAGTGCCCAAAACCTTGGGTAGCAGTGGCATTAGTGCTTGTCTGTACAACCTCAGCACTGAAGACGTGCTCTGTTGTCACATGATATGTGTGGCAAAAAGGGTTGATTCAGAATGGATCTGGCAGTTCAACACTGAGTAACTATGAGGCACTGTTGGCCATTAGCAGAATCATTGCATTCTAGCACAATTAGGAATTGTATGGGCTGATGTATCAATCCTATGTTGATGGCCCAAACCTGGCTCAAATAGAACTGAATTCCCAAGCATAATGAAAGGGATAGTTCTCACCCCAGTGAATGTATTGGTCTTCATCAACATTTGGTCCAAATGGAGCCCTAATATCTGAGTTCCAGAGTTGAAAAAAAATGGCTGATGTTGTGTCAAGATGGGCGTGTCATCAGGAGTCCTGGTGAAATTGCTGGGATTAGGCAGGGGATAATCAACTTTCAGGAAGAGGGTGTCTCAGCAGAAAGAACTTGGCCAGTGTATGTGTGGAAGTGTTCCTCAGACAGATTGCAATGGATTTTCATTTCATCACGAAATCAGAGGTGAGGATCTTGACTGACGGCAGTCTTCAAACTCCAGACTTTGTTTCACAGGTAAGTAGTTTGTAATTAAAAATTGGAAAAAAAATGACATTGTACAAGTTTTAGACAATGACTAATTCCAGTCAGAATTTTTCATGGTCTACAGTGATGTTACCATCACCATTCCCTCACCATCAATACCATTAACTTGAAATTTAAATGGATCATCCAAGTGCATGTGTTTTTACAAGAGCACCTTGGGGACTGGTATTGTGTGACAAGTGCTTGGTCTTCTGACCTCAGAGCACCTTTACCGTCTCTGCACATGGAGCCAGGAGTGATGGGATGCAATGGTCTTCCCAGATTTCTATGAACTTCAGCTCTGCACCGCCCAGAGCAAATTGGCAAATCATTTTTTTTTGTCACAAGAGACTTCCAATCAGATCAATATTGTGTTTCATTGTTTTTAAAGGATTAAAATTGAAGAGGACTATGCCAAAAACCTAGCAAAGCTCTCCCAGAGCCCACTGGCAAGTGTGGAAGAAGGGTAAGTGATTGCCTCATTCTGTTTCTAATCCTCACTGCAAGATTGAATCTGAATTTATTGCTCTCAATTGGAATTTCATTGCAAATACTTTTTTTTCTAAGTAGCGGTCTTGGCCAAAGCTTATAGATGCATAATCAGGAAGGGATGAATTTCTTAGTAATGACTCATCATGCCGGGGGGGAATTTGTTCCAAAGCATGGAAGGTCAAATTTAATTAATACATATTTGCCATAAGTGATTGTCAACAGATGCACTATCTCATGTGGAAATGCTTGTTTTTTTTAGTTTAACGACATTGGAGCATGTACTGATGTTGTTGAGCTCACAATGTCATACTATTACTGATTTTTGTTGATTGAACTGGGAGCAATTAAACTGCCTACTAACATTAAAGAGGATTAACAGATGTAAGTGAGAGGTGGAGATAGCAGTGGAGTGGATGTGCAGCCAGGGAAAACACTCATCTGTAAAGGCGGAGGTTCTTCAGCCTTACGCCTAAAGACTTACCTTTCTGGATGCGCTGTGGTCGGCTCAGAGGCGCCAATTCCAACCCTTTGGGGAAGGATAATCGGTGGTGCGCTGCGCTCCTCTGCCTGACCTGAATGTACAGCCGCTATAAGCGGCTGGTTAGGGGCGGGGTGATGACTCCGTCAGCCCGCGACCCATCTCCCCACTCACCCCTCTTCTTCCATGACCTCCTCAAGGCAGGGGCTGTTGGGGGTAGCGGGAGCCGTCAGGGCAGCAGGGGCCATTGAAGCAGCAGGGGCCATCAGGGGAGCTATCGGGGCAGCAGGGGCCGCTGGAGCAGCAGGGGCCATCAGGGGAGCTATCGGGGCAGCAGGGGCCGCTGGAGCAGCAAGGGCCGACAGGGGCAGCGGGGTCGGCAGGACCTGTCTGGGCTGTGGGAGCCAGTGAGAATCATCAGGGGGCAACCAGTGTGGGCTATGACAGCCTCACATGGCTGCTTCGGCCTTCGGGACCACTCCCTGCGGCTCAAAACGTGGTAGAGCAATGACAGTCTTCCCTACCTCATAAACACCCATGCAGTTGGAACTGTCCTGGGAACCACAGAGTGGTTCCAGCTGCATAGGAGATCATGGGTAGGGAAGACAGCTATCGATGTGCTGCATATTTATGACAGTTGGCATTACGACACCAGTTGCCCTTCCTCCAGTGGATCCGGAGGGTGCTACGAGGGGCCTCTCAATATGAATGTAATACTGGAGCAGGAGGCCTAATTTGAAATGGCCTATAGACTCATTTTGGGCTCTTGCTAACCATTACCATTCTGATAATATGACAAAGATGAATAGGTTGCCCAGTTAGTAATGACCTGGAATCAATCTCAGCCACAGCTGCTGTCATATGGAGTTTGTACGTTCTTCCTATGACTGGTTTCCTCTTGGTGCTCCAGCTTCCACCTGCATCCCAAAGACGGGGATTATCCACTGTAAAAAAATTGTTGCTGGTACGTAAGTGGATTGTAGAATCTGGGAGAGAGTTGGCGGGATGTGGGTAGACTAAAGTGGGACTTGTGTAGAGTTGCTATTAATGGACGGGCAAAGGGACGGTTCCCTTGCTTTGTGACCCTAATGCACACATGTCAAACTCTGGCCCGCGATATAATTATATTTGGCCCGCATTATCATTTCAAAAATGTATTAGAGGTGGCCCGCCCTGCAGCGAGAGCTGATGCTGTTTTTTGGTAATGTCACCCCCACCATCCTCCCCCTTCATTGCACATCCTTCCATATTGTAACACGAGAAATTGCAACACGAGAAGTCTGTCGATGTCATCAGCCGGCAAACCAGTTGGAAGGCTCCCCGCACAACCAGTCACTTCTCCCACCTGTCGAGCGGTGCGGCGGATGGGCGAGCGCCTGTGATTTCCTGTTGGTGCGACGGGCATGGCAGGCTGCGCACGGCCCCCGGGCAGCGCGAGCCCCGCGCGACTGGCACCGGACGGCCCTTCCACAGCGCGAGCGCACTTCTCCCGGTCGCCACGGCCTTCGGCGCTTGCACCCGCGCGGACCCCAGGGACGGCTGGTTCGGCCCTGCACGTGAAGAGAGAGATGGTGGCTGTCCGCAAAGGCTGATCGGCAGCGCGCTGGGCCTGAGTGGGTGGGTAAGCAGGGGTGGGCAGAGGGTGTAGGTGAGGAGTAATGGGCAGGGAAAGTTATGGTGGTGCGAGGGGCAGTTAGAGGGAGGGATGAGTAGAAGGAGGGGTGGATAGGGAAGAGGTAAAAGGGGAGGGGTGATTAGAGGGTGAGAGACGGGTGGAGGGAGGAACAGGTTGAGGGGAGAGGTAGTAGAGGGGCATGTATAGGATGGGGTGGGTAGAGGCAGAGCGAGTGGAGTGAGGGGTGAGTAGAGGTTGGGTAAAGGACTGGTCAGGTAGAGGGATGGTGGGTCGAGGGTGAATAGAGGCCTAGAGCCTGAGGAGTGAGCAGGCAATGCTGAGTCCTGATGCAGGCCAAAATGGACACAGCCTGTGAATGCTGACGACATCTCCACAGGGACCAAATATGTTTCCCTCAGGTCAAGCAAAGGGTGAACTTGAGCTACCTACTCCTGACCTGTAACATTATCCTCCTAAAGTTATATCCTAAAGTTTAACATTACATATGTTGAAAGAAGAGAAAACATGCAGATGTTGTTGAAAATTTTCAATAAATATTTAGTTCGGCCCTCGACTTAGTCCAAGTTTTTAATTTTGGCCCTCCGTGAATTTGAGTTTGACACCCCTGCCCTAATGGTTAACTTGCATGTGATGAAGGGAGAGAGAGAAAGGGAGAGGGAGAAAATATGACATCCTGGAATCAGATAACTTGCTTTGATGTTGATAAGAGTATACTGAATTGAATTGGCCATTGCGGCAAGGTGATTTAATCTTCAGTTTTATTTTTAGAGCCACCAATTTTTTTTTTAAATTAATGGTACATTTTGGTGTGAACACCTAGTCTAAAATCCTATGAATTCATCATCTTGCAAGGTCAATATCAAACTCCCAGGTCAACAGTGCCAAATTCCGAAGAAACAATTTTGTTTGTGTTTGTTTTTTCATATTTTCTGGTTGCTTACTGCGACTAACCAATATTGGGTCTGATCACAATCAAAAAAAAAAATGCCTGCTGATTGAAGATCACGTTTCAGGCCATAACCCTTCATTTCTGATGAAAGATTATGGCCTGGACTGTTTATTGCCCTCTGTGGATATTGCCTGATCTGCTGAGTTTCTCTAGCATTTTGCGTGTGCTGAAAATAAAATGCTGTAGCGGCATGCCACGGCGACAATTGGGCTGGCGCTCCAGGCAGCGAGCACGTCCAAGAGCCAGCAGACCGCGCAGCGGCATTGACTCCAGCAAGTCAAAGGCATCTAAGGCAGTGTAGGGGCCAGCATCCCCAACGTGGCACTGGCCCCGCTGCACAGCTGACAGACAGGGACAGCACGCGGGGGAGTAAGGTGTTGTCATGTAAGAATGTACCCCCGCACGGGGAACCCGCTATTGTTATGTGGGCGGTGACATCAGCAAATGGGGGCAAACAGCAGGAACACAAATGGTATAAAAGTTGGGCTTCAGCCCAATAAAAATAGAGCTATACCTGACTGCACGTGTGTGTGTGTGTGTGTGTGTGTGTGTGTGTGTGTGTGTGTGTGTGTGTGTGTGTGTGTGTGTGTGTGTGTGTGTGTGTGTGTGTGTGTGTGTGTGTGTCTTCGAGTAGCGCACGGCTACAATGCTTTAATTTGGGAACCCTAACCCAAATTAATAATCTCAAATTCCATTTTTTAATTAATACTGAATTTTAGTTGGTTGTGGATTAATGGCAGATGTGACATAAGCCAAAACTGTCCGTTCATACATTATGACTATGAACCCTTTAAAGCTATCAGAGCTTTTCGGTATGTAGTGTCAGCATCAATGTAAGTAAGGAGTAAAAGGGAGATAAAGGAATGATTCTACAGTTGCATTGTAATATTCCAGAATAGCAGGAACAATGCTGATTCATCTAAGGAGAATCCATTCAGATTTTGGGGAACCTGTGCAATGAATTGAAGTGTCAAGGTTTCAGATATTCGATCATTGAATAGACTGTCACATGCCAGGAGCAGAGAGCACAAATCAAATGCTGGCCATGTGAGGCTAATCCGATGGAAGACAATTCAGGGGCCTTAATTCCAGCCATGTAAAATCTCAGTTCATTTATGTTTAATGATTGGAATATTGGGAGCATGATAACTCTTCAATCTAGATTCCTGGCAAATAAGATTCCACTCTGAGAATAAAAAACTGATAAAACTTGGCTCTCAAAGTTGATGTTGATTAATAGAAAGGGTGCTTATCCGCAATAAACTCGTATCCTTGTATATTTTCCATTCATTGTAACTCATGGCAGATAGAGCAATATATATTTGATTTTGTTCTAAATGATGTCAACGCTGGCTAGATATTGAGAAATCACCACATTTTTCACAACTGCAATTAATCTAAATATATTGTGCAAAGTTTCTGCTCATTAACATGGGTGCTGTTTGAAAAATTGGATTTGCAAATAAAACCGGAAAATGCTGCAAATATTCAACAGGTCAGGCAACATTAATATAGAGAAGCAAGAGTTAGTATTCCACGTCAAAGATTCATTATCGGGACTGGGAAAAGAGAAACCAGATTTCAGTAGCAGAGCAGGTGAGGGGGAGATTGGATGAGATCTCTGGCAAGGTGAGGGCAGGGGTTACCATGGGAATAAGCTGAGCTGAAGTTATCTGGTCCGTGAGTTAATATGGGAGGGGGGAGGAAGGAGAAGAGGAGAGAGATAAAATGAAAAGAAGCACCGTGAAGTGAGTGCAGTTTGAGAGTCATAACGTAAAGGATGTACACAGATAGGTCGGACTGAGAGTGGATGGAGGATTAAAGTAACAGGAAACTCAGGGTTACTCTTGTGGATCAATGTGGGTATTCCTTACGATGGTAACGCCAGAGTTCTCCAATGTTGTGAACACTGAATATTCAGACTGGAAAAAAAAGGAACTAACTCTCTACTTTATCCAAGAGGATTGTTTGGGCATCAGGATGGTGCGAACTGATGAGTTGAAACACAGGCGTTGTACCTGGAGCTTTGCATTTTGCAACATTTATACTACTTTATTTAAAGGATCTTTAAAGTCATTGAATTATACAGCATGCAAACAGACTGTTCAGCCCAACTCACCCCCACTGACCAGAATGCTTTCCAGAGCTTGTTCTATTTGCCCAAATTTAGCCTCCAAATATTTCCCATCCATCAACCTATCCTAATGTCATTTAAATGTTGCAATTGTACCGCCTCTACCACTTCCTCGGCAGATTGTTTCAAAGAATGACCGACTGATTTCTGTGTGAAAAACATGCCCCTCAGTTTATATAATCAGTATAAAACAGTTTGCGAAGTGACACGCCCCATTTCTATCTTTCACCCTGAACCTATATGTTCTCGTTTTAGATTCCCCTACTTTGGGAAAAGGCATTGATTATCTGCTATATCTTTGCCCCACATGATTTAATGTATCTCTGTTAGGTCACCCCTCAGCATCCTCTCCAAGTAAAACAGTCCCAGTGTATCCAGTTTCTCATCAAAACTCAAGCCTTCTTGACTCAGTAACATCCTTGTCATTTTTTTTTATTCATCCTCTCTACCTTCTTCATATGCTTCCTATGGTCTGGCAGCCAGAACTGTGCACCGTATTCCAGGTGTAATTTCACCAACATCTTGTATAGCAGTGACACGACATCCCAAACTCTTGAACATAATGTAAAATATAAAAGCATCTCAAGGCTGAAAGTTAGAAGGTCAAAACATGCCAAACCAAAGGAGATTAGAAAATCAAATTTGTGTTCATTAAGTGTCTTAGTGAGGTTTTGGAATTAATAGGTTATTAGAAAACTAAACGATTGTGCATTCAATTTTAATTCTTCTCAGCCTGCATTAAGATTGAACATTTCCTTCTATATTTCAATTTTACTCCAATACATGAATGCTCAGGTTGGATTGAGGCCAAAGCTTCATTGCAATGTCAACGTGAAATGTGAGCTCGTCTATTTTTTAAAAAAAAGTTTAGACATACAGCATGGTAACAGGCCATTTTGGTCCATCAGTCCTTGCCGCCCAATTTACACCCCATAACCTACAATCCCAGTATGTTTTGAATGGTGGGAGGAAACTGGAGCCCCGGGAAAACCTGCGCAGACAGTAAGAGATTTGAACCCTGGTCCCGTCTCAATTGCTGGCATTGCGCTAACTGCAGCACTCAGCACTCAGCAGGATTCTCAGATGCAATTTCAAGTTGCATTTTGTGAAGAATCATACGTAAATCCAAAACGGTTGCTGCTTTATAAAATGGTGATCGCAGCTCAGCTTGGTGCTGATCCATTGATTTTAGAGAGAAATTAATTTCCATTGAAGGTTTGGAGAGTTGATGAAGGTAATTAAGCTTCAGGAAGCAAAACTAATGAAGGAAGACAGAGCAAGTTCTTAGTTTTGCTTCTGAAAATGTGTCCAAAATTATTTACAACAACAAAAGAATTGACAGATTGGCTCAAAACAAATTGCACATAATAATGGATTCTAACATCGTGGAATGGGGTGCATAAAGTTAGGTACTATAATCTGTGGATTGTTCTACAAGCAGATTTGTTTTATAGAGATAATAAATCATTTTAACTTTGAATTCGACTTGCAGCACAGTAACAGGCCTTTCAGGCCCACAAGCCACTCAATTACACCCAATTAACCTTGAACACAATAGGGTGGAAGGGAAGTGGAGGATCCGGGGAAAACCACTGTAGACGTGGGAAGAATGTTCAAACAGACAGCACCAGATTTGAACCTGGATTTCTGATCCTGTAATAAGATAGGAAGGGTGTTGAGGTCCTGCAAAAGGAGCCCAGGGAGTTGGGCGCTAAGTTGAAGGATAGGACCTCCAGATTTGTGATCCCTGTCACGTGCTAGTGAGGTTAGATGCAGGAGCATAATGCAGCTTAACATGTGGCTAAAGAGATGGTTCAGGAGGGAGGGCTTCAGAATTCTGGATCATTGGGCCTCTCTTGCAGCTAAGATGGGACCATTTGCATCTGAACTTGCGGAAAGGTTTGCTAGTGCTGCTCCGGGGTGGTGGGGGGTGGGAATCAGATGGAGAAGACAGAAAATAGAGATGATGGTTGATGCAATATTTAGTGAGTTTGTGAGAAAGGACAGGCAGTGGAGGGAGCAAAAATATAGTCAGTTGGAGGGTTTGAAATGTGTTTATTTCAACGCAAGACGCACTTGGAATAAGGGAGATGAACATAGAACGCGGATCAAGGAATTATGATGTTGTGGTTATTATAGAGACTTGACTGATCCAGATACCAGGGCTTAAATGCTCTAAAAGGGATAGGAAGCAGGTGGGGGGAGGGGAGAGGAAAAGAAATGGCAGTAGCATTACTAATCCGGGAGTTAGTAATGCAGAAAGGGCAGATGTTGTGGAAGGATAAGTCTACTGAGTCAGTAAACACTTTCAGGTGGCCAAAATACCCCGATGTAAAGCCGCACATTATACCCCTATGCGGCTGTCGGGAGGCCACCTGAGAGCGCAGGAGGGGCCTGCGAGGCGCACTTTATAATCCTCCCCCAGGAGGGATAATCGCTGGAGCACTGAAGTCCCCCTAGGCACTTGAATGCAGCTGCCTGAAACCAGCTGCTAAGGGGATGACAATCATCTGGCAAGCGCCTGACAGCCCCTCTCCCACATGCCCCCCAGCGCAGGCCGTCAGGGCAGGGGCGTCAGCCGCCCCAGCGCTGACAGCCCGCACCGGCCGCCCCAACCCTGACATCCAGAGGGGACAGGAGCCAGAGTGCGCTCCGAGGTGCCTCCCATGCAGCTGTCCCTTTCAGGTGGCCAGCGTTCCGCATTCTTGGCACCTGAAATCGGCTAGTGTGAGTGGGTCAGAAACAGGAAGCGAATGATCACTGTATTAGGAGTAGCCAAATACATAAATACACTTTGGACACTGAAAAACAGAGAAATAGGCAGAAATAACAGGGTTGTTGTTCTGGATGACTTTAGTTTCCCAAATGTTGACTTGCACATCATGAGTGCAAAAGGGATAGAGGGGGCAGAATTTGTCAGGTGTGTACAAGAAGGATTCCTGATGCAGTATGTAGACAAGTGGACTAGAGGAGAGGCGAAACTGGATCTAGTACTGGGTAATGTACCTGATCAGGTGACAGACCTCTTGGTAGGGGAGCATTTTGGTGAAATTGACCACAACTCCATGACTTTTCACACAACTATGGACAAGGAATGGAGTAGACCCAAATTTGGGGAAGAGCTAATTCTGAAGGGATTGGGCAGGAACCGAAGAGCGTACATTGGGAATGGAATGGAAAAGCACATAAATAATATGGAGGATGTTTGACGAGACACATGCGCAGAGTTCTGGATAGGTTTGGTCCCTTTGAAACAGGGGATAGTTGGTTGGATAAAGGTGGAAAGAGTGAAACAGCTAATAAAGAGGAAGGAGAAGAAAGCATGGAGAAGGTTTAGGAAGCAGACAGGAAGGGCTCATGAGCATTATCTGGTAGCCAGAAAGGACCTTAAAAAAAGACTTGGAAGAAGCTGGAAGGGGGCACGAGAAGGCCTTAGCAAGTAAAATTAAAGAAACTTCTAAGGCATTTTCTTGCAGTCGCGAAGAGCAGATGAATGATGAGAGTGAAGGTAGGGCTGCTTAAGAAAAAAAGAGGCAATATGTGCCTGGAGATAGAAGTGAATTATTTGCTTCAGTGTTCACCAGAGAGAGGAACCTTGGTCAATGTGAGATCTGTAATGAACAAGCATGTGCTGGAAAATGTTGAGGTCAAGAAGGAGGATCTTCTAGTAGACTGGATCTTCTTAAAAACATTAGGATTTTTAAGTCCCTGAGAGTGGACGAGATATACCCCAGGTTACTGCAGGAAGTGAGGGAAGAGATTGCTGGGGCTTTGGAAATGATCTTTCTGTGCTCCCTGGCTGCAGGTGAAGTACGGAGGATTGGAGAACGGCAAATGTTGTCCCCTTGCTTAAAAAAGCTAAGGGGGAGAATCCTGGGAATTATAGTCAAATGAGTCATACGACAGTTGTGGGCAAGCAATTGGTCAGGTTTTTAGGGACAGTTATCTCTGAGTATTTGGAGATATATAATCTTCTCGGGGATTGTCAGCATAGGTCATGCCTCACAAGCCAAATTAAGTTTTTTGAGGAAGTATGACAATAAATTGATGAAGGTAGGGTGGTAGATGTAATGTATATGGATTTTAGTCAGGCATTTGTCAAGGTCTTCCATGGTAGACATTCAGAAAGTCATGAGGCATGGGATTCATGGATCCTTGGCTGGGTGGATTCAGAATTGGCTTGCCTACAGAAAGCAGAGTACAATAGTAGATGGAATGTATTCAGCTTTGAGGTCAATGACTAAAAGAGTTCAGCAGGGATTTTTTTTAGGAACCCTGCTCCTTGTAATTTTTATTAGTGACCTGGCTGAAGAAGTGGAAGGATAGGCCAATTAGGATAGGTTACAACAGGATGCTGAGTGGGGTGGAAGGTCAAACTTCAAGGCAGGGTGTATGGTTAATGGCAGGATGCCTAAAGATGTGGAAGAACAGAGGGGCCTTGGGGTCCAAATCGATCAATCTCAAGGTTACTGCGCAAGTTGATAGGGTAGTGAAAAGGCTTATGGTGAACTTAATTAGTAATGGGATTGAGTTCAAGAAACACGAGGTAATGTTGCATCTCTATAAAACTCTGGTTAGACCATACTTGGAATATTGTGTTCAATTCTGGCTTCCCCTTCACAGGAAGGATGTGAAATCAATGGAGAGAGTGCAGAGGAGATTAAGCAGGATGTTGGCTGGATTGAAGAACATGTCTTATTAGGCAAGGTTAACAGAGCTCGGGCTTTTCTCTTTGGATCAAAGAAGGTTGAGAGGTGACTTAATAGAGGTCTGCAAGATTATGAGAGGCATCGATGGGGTGGACAACCCAGCACCTTTTTCCTGGGCTGAGAGTAGTAAACACTTTGGAGATCTATACAAGGTGAGTGGAGTGGAGGAAAGTTCAGGGGTCACCTCGGGGGTAAGAGAGGAGTGGGTGCTTGGAAAGCATTGCCAGGGGTGCTGATGGAGGCTGGTACAATGGGGACTTTTAAGAGACTCTTGACAGGCACGTTGTACATGAGAAAGAAAGGGTGATGGGTGTAAAGTAGGGAGGGTTTAGTTTGTCTGTACTGTGCTGTAATGTTTTATGTCCTATAATCTTATAAAAATTTCTTAATTTTATAAGTGGAAGTCAACATTTGATTGTGCCACGTGAAGATGCTTTGTCAACAATGATTGGCCAAGGCGAGTTTTGAACTAAGTGCAGGAGATTTGTGGGATAAGTTAGAAAATTGAAAGACATATTTAGTAGATGCAAGGAATTGCTTTGAAAGTTATACATTCAGTTTTGAAAAATCTGTGTCATTGTGTTTCACATCATGCATAAATGTTCTGTTTCTTTTTGGGAAATATTTTGATGATGAGTTAAGTAACTGGAATGAAAATCAAAAAAGGGGTGCTGTTTTGTTTCCAGTTTCTCAAACTTATTTTCCTCTGTCTCTGGTAGCACCTTGGGAGAATCTTGGACGCAAGTGAAGAAAAGTTTGGCAGACGAGGCTGAAGTTCATCTAAAGTTTTCATCGAAGGTAAGTAATTGTTTTATTGATTTTACCATGGCGCTGGGGATTAAAAATAAATGAATGCCAAACTCAATTGCGGCCGCAATGCTAAATCTGTGGTACTGATAAAGGAACTGTGTGGAAATGATTCCTGGATCTTTATTTCAGAGCTCCCCACCCCTCCCAAGTCACCTCAGATCAACAAGGATTTCTTTGCTCTGTACTCTACATAATACAGAAAAATACTCTCATGAACTTACAATGTTAATCAGCACAGGAAGTGATTTGTAAGCCAGAAGTACAGTTTGTTAATAACACAGGAAATCCATAGACTTCTGACTTTTCTACAATTGCAATAGTTGTGCTATTGTGTTAAAGAACATGATCAGATAAAGATTATGAGCTGTGCACTTTTGGAAGGGTTTCAAATGGGCAGATTCTACGTGTGTTTGAATTGAGACTTCCTATTTTCTTCAATGAATTAACTCTAAAGTAAACTCCATGAGATCTACTCCCTTTCCATGTCTAGCTGTATTTGCCAAGTTGAAGGCAACAAAGATAAAATTGAAAGTACCATCTTCTCTTGGCTGTTTGTTGCTTAATTTTTCAAAATACTGTTTGCTCGGGATTCCTTGTTCCCTGGCAATGCATATTAGGTTATTGTAGTTGAAGTGGTCCACTTAAGGATGAAGTCGTCTAGCATGACATGAAAATTTTGCACTTGAGATATTTTAACCCCACTTCTTTGGACATAATGTATTCTGAGAAATCTTTTTTGCCTCTCCTTACTTGTCCATCTACTAACTTCTACCAGAATTGATATGGTTCTTTGCCATTATGTCAAAATGTCTACTTAGTAGTAGGCAGTGAGAGCTTGTCCATGCAGTCCAAGTAAATGCAGCGTCACATCTCAACTGTCCACAGAGAGCCTGTTTTCAGGGGAAATTTTATAGAACCTACAATGTTGCTCGGAGAATGAATGGAATCGGTCCTTCAGCTCACCATATACATGCTGACCTTGATACCTATCTCAGAATCAGAATTTGTCATGAATAAGTCATGAAATTTGGTATTTTGTGGTAGAATTATAGTGCAAACATTCATATTATAACCATCTTATGACATTACTATAAAAAGTAAAAAATAATAGTGCACGAAAGGTAAGGCAGTGACTTCGGTTCATTAATTATTCAGGAATCTGATGGCAGCGGGGAAGAAGCTGTCCTTGTGCTGTTGAGTGCTCGTCTTTAGGCTCCTGTACATTTTTCCCAAAGGTAGCAGAGTTAAGTGGCCTGGGTGGAGGTGGGTCTTTGAGGATAGAGGCTTCTTTTTTAAGACACTGCCTCATCCAGATGTCCTCGATGGAGTGAAGTCGGGTTCCTATGGTGTTGCAGGCCGAGTTAACATGCCTCTGGAGATTATTCTTGTTCTGAGAGTTGGCACCTCCTTACCAGGCAGTGATGCAACCAGGCAGAATGATCTCCACGATACACGTGTAGAAGTTTACTAGAGTCTGCGGTGAGATACCGAATCTCCTCAGCCACCTCACAAAGTATAGCCGCTGGTGAGCAACCTTTGTGATTGCATTAATGAGGAGGCTCCAAGATAGATCCTCGAAGATGTTGACCCCCCCCCCCACCCCACGAATTTGAAGTTCTTGACCCTCTCCACAACTGAGCCCTCGAAGAGGACTGGGTCAGAGACTTATTCAGGTTGGCTTGATTGAAGTCTCCCATAATGATCTAACTAATCCCATCTGCCTGCCTGCATGTGATCTATATTGCCTCTCTCCCCCACTTGTTCATGTGTTTGTCTAAATGTCTCTGAAACATTTCTGTCTGCAATGACCACCTCCCCTGGCAGCATGTTACTGGCACATTACTGTACCCAACCTTTCTGCTCTCACCTTAAACATATTCCTTTTAGTATCTGACATTTCCATCCTGGGGAAAAGATTGCCCACTGTTTGCCCAATTTATGCCTCTCATAATTTTCTAAACTTCGATCAGGTATCTCCTCAACGTCTGATGCTCCAGAGAAAATAATCCAGATTTGTCAAATCTTATCCTTCCACCTATCATCTCCAAAGAACTCCTGGGGAAGAGCTCAGGCCAAAAACATCAATTGCCTTATGCTTTCTGTCGCTACTGCATGACTCCAGCACTATTGTGTACTGAACATGACCCCAGCATCTGCAGATTTCTTGTTTATATTCCTGGCGATTTATCTACAATGCTTTTCAGCCGTCCCTCTCTCTCAATATTGACAAAACCTTGAACATCAACATTTGATCCCACCGTCATCCATGTCCTTCTCCTTGGTGAATATTAACGCAAAGTATTCATTAATGACCTTGCCCACTTCCTCTCACTTTATGTGTAAATTCCATCCTTTGTCCTTCATCAATCGACCCTTTCCCTAGCCACATTTTTGCTCCTAATGTATGTATAGAATACCTTGGGACCCTCCTAAATCCTTCATGATATTTGTCCTCTTAATTCCCTGTTTAAGTTATTTCTTGATTCCTTTATATTCTTCTAGGACCATGTTTGATTTCACTTTCCTTTATCTTGTTGACTAAATGTACAATATCTCTTATCCAATGTTTCTGAACCTTGCCATCCTTATCTTTCATCCTTGAGCTGGCCCTGAATTCTAACCAGCTGGTCTTTAAGAATATTCCCACATATGAATGGTGGGCCGTCAATACAGAATCGGCAGGCCGCTTCTCCTGTCCCCTTTCCCAGGTGGTATGCCTGAAGCTGGTTATTGTTTAAGATTATTATTCTTCACAGTCCAGAGACTGGTCTCTCTGCCTGTCTGGCCTCCTCACTCAGCTTCACATTCCGCCAACAGCCAAACTACACTGAGGCACAACTGCATAGTAATGCCAGAAAATTTCAAATACTGCAGTATAATTCTTCAAATGCTTTAATCGCTGGAAAACATCTGCAATTCTAACGTTCTGATATTTATTACCTTTATAGTTAAACCCCTGGTATCCAGCATCTATGGGGATTTGTAGATGCCGGATAAGTGTATTTTCTGGTTGTTTGAGACTTGACTAATACAACTGCATTAAGAATAAACAATTTAAAAGACAAAAATACTACACTGTACTTAGATTGAACACACTTCGCTTGCATGAATATATAAACCTTAAAGCATTTTACTTTATTTTCAGTCACATTCTTTGAAAACATTAAGCAGTTGCTACATCTGCAGCTTCGTCGCCCTCCACAGAGCCGCCCAAAAGACATTATAGATAATTAAATGCCCCCCCCCGTACCCCCCAATCTTCAACCCCCCTCCAGGGTTTACAGATAAAGCCTCTGACGGGGGTGACTTTTACTAAGCAGGGATAAACAAGGAGGCACGTTAAGAGACACATGCCAATGGCGAGCGGCATCAACCAGCCCTTCATCCTGGGGGACACCACTGGTGTTTTGCACAATTTTATTCCAACAGCTTCTATGAGCAAAGCACGACCAAGGCAATCCTCTGGCTGAATATTTTCTTCTATCTTCACCAAAGGTTTATGTATTACTTCAGAGTACATTTACTTGCACAATTTTAAACTTGCATAAATTTTACCTTTTATTTTATTCCAGTTTATTTTAATTTAAAAAAAAAATCATTTTTCTCATTTCTTTTTTCTGGTTGTTTGAAGCTACCAGTTAGCTGAGTTCTAGATACCAGTTTTACTGTACTAAAGGTCATCCTTTGGGCAACGACATGGTCAGTGATATTCTGACCATTTCCTTTCTGGGAGGGATGCTAAAAAATTGCATGTTGTCTGTATTTGATGAGCTTTGCTTTTTTGTTCCTGTTTTGCCAGCTGCAGAGTGAGGTGGAGAAGCCACTGCTGTCATTTCGAGAAAACTTCAAGAAGGACATGAAGAAGTTTGATCACCACGTATCTGACCTTCGCAAACAACTGAGCACTCGCTATGCCACAGTGGAGAAGGTACGTGATCGTCGGGTTTAGTGCAGGGTGGTGGGGATGTGGAATGGAAGCCAAGTCCTTCTCAGAATTTGTACCTCTTTCAGCTTATGTCATTCTTAAGTTTAGTTTAAGGAAGAGATTTTATTTCTGATTTTTTTTTCCACTTTGTGTCATTTATGTCTGAGCCTTGAATTTTAGTTACCGTATATTTCGGCATATGTCAAGCCTTGATACCCTCAAAAAACGCTCAAAAATCAGAGGTTGACTTATACACCAGATACAAAAATGAGACCAACTATTAAAAAAAAAGCTCGATGTAGATTTGACGAATAAGACGACCCAAAATATCAAAAAAGAACCCAACCTACAACAAATTTTCAAACAACCAGTATATCAGAAAGACAGTTTGTTGAAAAAAAAGCTCATTTAAAATCCTACAAAATCACTATCATTATCTGAGGCAAATACTTCGGCAAGCACATCCAGAGTCTCGCTGTTTACACTGTCATCATACGGGTCCCATACCCGATTTTTGGGGATTGACAACCATGATATACAACCATGAAATTGAGGCTGAAAATGGGGACCCGATATCTGAAGGTTGAAAAATACTATATTTATTGTTACCATCACATTGCAGGCATGACAAAGAATTAGTAGTATCCTCCAAATAAATCCTTTTGAAGATCTTTCAACAGTACTTACCATTGTAAATCATTCATTTGTGGGATGCAGATGGTACTGACAAGGCCCCCATTGAAGTCCATCCCTAACTGGCCATTTTGGAGAGTAATAAGGAGTCAAGCATACGGGTGAGTCTGGCATCACACAATGGATCAGGATGATAGATTTACTCTCCTACATCAATGAGTTTTCGTGACAATCTGTTAGATTCATTGCTACCTAATAAAGCAGAATCTTTCCTCCCAAATTCCAAGTACATTTCATTACTTGAATTTAAGTTCCACTGCTCCCATGACAGAATTTGATCTTGTGTTTCTAAATCAACAGGCTATGCTTCTGGCTATGTCTGGTAACGTAAAGACCATGCCACCATGCTGTCCAACGTACGAACACCGTGAGTTTGCACGTTGCCAGAATGATGGTGACATAATTGTTTGTTTTGAGGAATCAGAATTATTCTGGATACAAGGATCATTTCCCTGCTCACCTTCGTGTGATGCCGCAACATTATTTTGTCACCCAGAGAAAGAGGATTGAACCTCAGCCTGGAATTTCATCTTAATAATGTCAACTGTGGGTACTACTGCATCCCCTCACTATTTGCACTGAAGTGTTATGCCAGATTTGTACTCGCTCCTTGAACGTTGATGTATCTTTTTCCTCTGGAGTAGGATGCCATTGGTGACGTGGACACTTTTGACCATTTATCCCTATTGCCTTGAGGGTCTGCCTGGAGCCATTTTTTTTGCAGGAAACCATTCTGTAAGCTTTCAGCTTACATTTCTTGGCATTGAAAAGTGACCTCGACATTAATGTAAATTAAAGTCAGGACTTAATTTCCTTTTGCAAGACACAAATGCATGGAAGTAGCTCAGCAGTCACCCAGCATCCAAATGAATTAAGGATAACTAACATTTCAGACCTGGGCTCTCTGACAGGTATTGTATAAAAACACATTTGTGTATTGCACACGACCCCAGCATCTCTAGGCTTTCCTGTTTCATTTGCTTATTTTGCATCATTACATGAAATTATTCCCTTGGTTTCGATTCACTGCACTCCTCAACTCCATGCCAGTTGTTACTTTACGATCCCACCCTCTCATCTGTATATTCAGGGTGGCTGAGATTTTGTATGAATAATGCAGCAAAAAGCAAATGACAGTCAAATGCCAGCTTGTCTCCTGAGAGATTAAAATAGCAGGAATGCAATGGATGTTCATACTTAGATTCCACTCACATATTGTCACCTTCAAGTATCCAAGAAGTTGTAATAAAGCACTCACACAGCAGCATGTCAGAAACGGCAGGGAAATCTTTGATGTTGCCACATTAGAATGTCAGCTCACCCTGGATATACTGCTGAGACTGGGTCTGTCCCAACCATCAGACGCCCATCTTTTCAACTCTCCAGAGGGAGATGGTCCACATTTCATGCAGGCAGCTGTATCTCTAATTCTTGAAGTCACCAGAGATCCTTGGATAGTCACTGTATTGCACAGCTGCCTGTGTGCAGAGCCAATTTTCTTTAAAAAGTGAGATAATAAACATATAGTTACAACATTACTGTAATAATTTTTTTTAAAAAGGCTGGTCAGACAGGATCTTTAGAGAGAGAGGGAGAAAAAGAGTCAACATCCCAGAACAATGAAATTTCATTTGAACACTTATTTATTTGATTACAATGACACAGAATTATTTTTAGCAAGTTAAAATTACTGAGATGAGAAAAATAAAAGACACCAAATCGACAAGATCTGCGCGCACAAATTCTGTTCCACTAGTGCTCACTTTCTGCGTTGATTTGACTTTCAATCTCCATGGTCCTCTCTTCTGTCCACTTCATCACATTGAGTTCCCAGTCTGCTGGTGCAGATTTCCAGGTGCCATCCTTTGTCGCAGCCTCGACTTTAGGCCTCAATGTTCCGACAGTTCTCTGTGGTGTGTGTCATGTTTTTAATCAAAGGTAATAGCATCTTATCATTTGATGAGAGGAGTAAAGTGAGCTATGTGGTACTACGGAACAAAGGGATTCATTCCCTGAGCTGCCGATTGCCTCCATAAACCTCTTGTGGTGCATGCTTTATCAATATTGATTTCCCATGCAATTTTCTTTTTATACCGTTTTATTCTGGCACTCCCTGATTAGTTACCATTTGTGTCTCTTCCTTTTACCAGGCTTTATGTGTATTTTTTTTTACAATTCTGTGCACTTTTCCTTGTCATTTTATCTTGTTGACTACCTTGTTGCCAGAACTTGTTGACTACCTTTAGTCACCTATGCCAGATTCTTTCCTGTAAATTACACCTCTTATTAGAGAACCTAAATTGGTATTTCTTTGAGTTATTCTACTTTTTTCACCCATCAGATTTAACCAGTTTCCCATTGCTAGGTTTTGCCCCATTTCATGGAGTTTAATGATACGACACAGCATGGTAGAAGCCAATTCTGGCTATTTGAACCCATGCTGCCCAATTACAGTCAATTTGCCTACCAATCCCATACATACTGGAGGGTGAGAGGTAACTGGAACACCCAAAGGAAACCCAGACATGTCACATGGATGATGTACAAACACCTTACAGGCAGCCTCAGATTCGAACCCGGGACTCTGATGCAGTAACGACGTCATGCTAACCGCTACACACACCCTCCAGGTGGGAAATCTGTCTGACCAAAGTCTGGAGCCCTAGTTCTTCTCTTCACATAAAGCACATTGGGCTGGTCTGGATCTTCTTCCTGGTCTCTCACACTGTTGTCCCCAGATGCATGCCTTATCTGGACTGGATTGTCAACACCCATCTCACTGATCTGCCATACATCTAAGTTCAGTAGCCAAGTTCAAATGTTGATTGGGTTGTGAACACCTCAGTGCAAAGGCCCTGACCTGACACTTGTGCGAATTCAAAGTTCAGGTTTATTGTCAGATTACGTACGTGACATCACATACAACCCTGAGATTCATTTTCCTGAGGGCAGAATTTCTACTTATCGGTAGTTCAAAAAACTGTACTCAAAAGAGAGAACTGCAAAACAAAGAAAAAAATACAAAGAAACTGACTAGAATGCAGAAAATATAATATTTGATTATCAATAATGTGCAAAAAGCCCTTCAATGAATCTCTGATTGAGTCTGTTGACTAGCAGTCTGGGGGTGGAGGGGTAGCAACTATTCCTGAACCTGATGGTACAGATCTTTGGCCCATGTCCTTCTTCCTTGATGCTAACAGAGACAACAGAGCACATGCTGGGTGGCATGGATCCTTGATGATTGCTGCTGCTCTCCTGCGGCAGTATTCCATTGAGATTTGCTCGATGCTGGAGGGGAGTTTTGTTTCGATGTGCTGGGCTTTGCCCATTACCTCAAAGGTATTGGCACCCCCCATACCAAGCCATGATGGAGCTTGTCAGCTTTCCTCTGTAGAATTTTGCCAATGTTTTTGATGTCATACCAAACTTGGGCAAACTCCTGAGGGAGTAGAGATGCTGCTATGCTTTCTTCGTGACATTTGCGTTTTGGGTCAAGGAAACGTCTTTCGAGATGGTGACGTCCAGGAATTTATAATTGCTCACCCTCTCCACCTCTGATCCCCCAGTGCTCAGTGTATCATCCAACTTTGGTTTTCCCTTCCTAAAGTCCACAATCAGCTCCTTGGTTTTGGTTGTTAGTACACTGTTCAGCCAAGTTTCCAATCTCCCTCTTATCTGTTGACTCATCAGCCTTTTCTATGCAACCCACTACCATTGTATCGTCAACAAATTTGTAAATGGTGTTGTTGTTGCTCCAAGCCACACAGTGTAAAGTAAATAGAGCGGGGAGAGGGGTAAGTACATAGGCCTGTGGTGCTCCAGTACTGATGGAGTATGTGGAAGAGATATTCTTACCAATCCTCGGTGAGTGTGTTCTCAAGGTAAGAATCCAGTTGCACAGTGGGGTTTCGAGGCCCAGGTCTTGGAATTTGCTGGTCAGTTTTGAGAGGATGATAGCGTTGAAAGCCGAACTCTAGTCTTTGCTGTCCAGGTGTTCCATGGTTTTGTGCAGACCCATTGAGATGGCATCTGCCGTAGACTTGTTGCTGCGGTAGTCAAATTGGAATGGATCCAAGACAGGATTTACTGCCTGCAATGCTGCTAGTGGGACATCCCCTGCTGTGAAGCCTACGGATCATTTTGCATTTATTTTATGTTGGATGTTTAAATTTAAAAATATAATGAAAAATTTGAGTCACTTGCTTTGATAATTTACTAATACATATGGTCATTAAATCAGGTGCATTGCCGTTGGAGGTAAAAGAGATAGAGGGCAGATGCAGGAAAATTGGAACACCGTACAAAATGCTGGTGGGACTCAGCATCCAGAGTAGGCGATATACAGTCAAAGTTTACGTCAAAATCCTTCAGCAGGAATAGCAAGAAACAGGCAAACACCCAAATTAGAGGGTGGAGAAGGAGAAGGTTGGCATATGAGCAGTGAATAAAGATGGGGGGGGGGGGGTAAAGAAATGGAAACAAAAGCTAGGAGGTGACAGAAGGAAGGGGTAGAGGGCTGAGGAAGATGTATTCCAGTCGAGGGAAAGGGGTTGTGTGTGAGAACAACAGGTAGAGGGGACACAAGATGGGAAATAGAAGGAAAGGAGGAAGCAGAGGGGCTGGAGGATATTGAGTTAACAAGTGGAGAGCATACTGGAGAAGTCAACGTTGATGCCATCTGGTTGGAGACTGGCAACACAGAATGTAAGATGCTGCTCCTCCAATTGACATGTGGCCTCAACCTGGTAGGAGAGCGGACCACGGACAGACTTGTCAGTTTGGGAATAGGAAATGGAATTGAAGTGGTTGGCTACTGGGAGGTCCTGGATATTGTGGTGGAGGGTGTGAAAGTGATCAGCAAAGTGATTTCCCCAGTTGGCATCGTCAGCAGGATATGGTACTCTTCCATGTCGGTTTGAGTGCGTTAGGCCAGAACTTGTTGCCAGTGATGTGTGGTCCTGCACTCTATGTTAATCCATGACACAGCTCGAAATTCATTTTCTCCAAATGCTCATGTATTCACACTGTCCTGATTTGTATTCTCCTAACTGGTAAGATTCGGTGCAACAGCAGGTGGGTGGGTTGAAACTAGTCCTGCCAGCAAAACAGCTGATAGAATCAACAGCTGGCTATGTATGGTTCAGCTCCAGTTTTGTCAGCGACCAGATCTTTCAAGGATTTGAATTTTCTAAATGCCCCAGATATTAAAAAATCTTGTAAACTCATGATACAGTAAAATTCCTGGTATCTGGCACCTTCGGGATCGCGGATTCCGGATATGCAATGTTACGATTGACTGATACACACGCTTGCGATGCCTAAATAATGCACCTGCACTCGGAATACACAGTTTAAAAGACAAAGGACACTAAAATGTAAAGAAATTTGAAAAATAATCAGTATTGTAGACCTCTTTAATCAGTAATTTCTGTAACTTACAAAATTTAAATTGGAACCCCAGATGCAGGTGGTGTAACAGTGTTGCGCTGACCCACTGGGCTAATCATAATGAACCCCCACTCCCATAAGTTTTCAGATAAATCCTTACTAATATACCTAATGCTTATAAAGACCTGACAGGGATGGGAAAAGTCTTTAGGACATTCACCCTAATGGCGATCAGCATCAACCAGCTCTTCATCCTGGATGCCACCATTTTGTCGAAACAGCTGCTGCAGGCAGGGCACGACCGGGGCGCTCTGCTGGCAGAATGTTCGCTCCCATCTTTGCCAAGGGGTGGTCCGTTGCTCTGGGGAACTTTTACAATTTTAAGCATTTATTTAATTTTTTTTAATGTATCTTGGATTTTATTTATTTCCTCGATTTTTATTTTTCCCGGTTGGGTTGCTTGAATTCCAAATACTGGAGATTTTCTGTAAATCAATGACAATCTTTAAAAAGTTATGGAAAGGTCAACTATTCAATTTAAATATACAGATACATATAGAAATGTAAATAAATATATAGTAAAACCCCTGGTATCTGACACTTGTGAGGATTGGTCGACGTCGGGTAAGTGTATTTTTTGGTTGTTGAGACTTAATCTTACATTGCCTAATGAATACACCTGCATTAAGAATAAACAGTTTAAAATACTTATACTGACCAAACTTCACGTACATGAATATATAAACCTTAAAGCATTTTACTTTGTCAGTCACAGTCTTTTAAAATATTTAACAGTCACTGCATCTGAAACACCCTCCATGGAGCCTTCTGAAAGATGAGCAATAACATTATTGAGAATTAACACCCCATCTCCCCCAAATAAAGCCTCTGACCAGGATGACTCTCAAACAGACACTTTAAGTGAGTGGCCTCAACCAGCTCTTCATCCTGGGCCACACATTGCTGTTTCACACATCTCTATTCAAACAGCTGCTACGAGCAAATCACGACCAAGGCCCTCCGTTGGCTGAATATTTGCTCCCATCTTCACCAAAGGTTTATGTGTTATTTCAGTGAACATTTAGTTTTACAATTTTAAACTTTTGTTTTTTTGACCTATTATTCTCCTTTTAAAATTTTTCATTTATTTTCCTCGATTTATTTGTTGGTTGCTTGAGGCTTTTGTGTGTGTATGTATAACACCCACACACCCACCCGCACCCACACCCCCGCACCCCCGCACCCACCCCCCGCCTCCACACACACACACACACAAACACACACACACACACACACACACACACACACACACACACACACACACACACACACACACACACACACACACACACACAACCACAAACATAACACACACCCACATTCTACTCCATTGCATTGAATGGGGTCTCCCTTCCTGTGATTGATCTAATTCAGAGCAGATCCTTCAGCCCAAGTTCTGGAGGACGGCAACAAATTGCACTTGACCATTGGACCCTTTAGAAAGCAGATAGCAAAGTTTCAGTGGCCACTAATTTCAGGACTTCTACACTTGCACTAGATTCCTGAATTTTGTGACGTTTTGCAGCAACAATTTCTGACCTTGTAGAAAGTTGCCTTGAACCATCTCAGATTTGCTGAATTTGTAACCTGAGTTCCCCCCATCCTATTGAAGTTGGGTTTTTTTGTTTCCACGGTAAATTCAGTGTGTTTGATCTCTGGCTTTCTACCATTTCATAACTGTTTTCAAGCAAATATAGATATCTTGCAAATGAGTCTCAAATCATTATCAAATATTCACTGATTGTTCATCTCTCACAAACTGTCAGTTGATTGAAATGATTTCATCCTAAATTACTGTCCAGTCTATCAATTGCAACTTTAGTACTCTTTCTTCCGGGCTTAATAATCTGCTATGCTCATTTCCCAATCCTGACCATTCTTTGAGAAAGAACATAAAGGAAATGATATGATATTTAATTTGGATTTGTGATTCATTCATGTGATGCTTGCACAATAGTGAGAGGGTTGTGTCCTAACCATTCCTTGTGGTTTCATACTCTACCCTACACATTTCTAATTCCATCCCTAATTTAATAATGTTACTTCTTTTAACTCTGGCTTTATCTGGGGAGCCTTTACCTGAATTACTTTATGAATTTCTTTTACATTTGATTTAGAATTGTCTTTTTTTTTTAAACCTTTTGCTACAGTTGAGGCAAGTCATACATCTCATTTATTCTAGAGACTTGTGGTATGATATTGCATGCCTTACTGATTATAATATGGTCTTGTGTGAATTCCCTGAAAGGCACAGGAAATCCCATGTGACTCAGCTGTGATCAGTAAGTGCTATAAATATAGTTTTTTTTACTATGTGGGTAGAATACGTGGATTACTGCATTAGCTCACCTACATGTAGAAATTTTTTTTTTTACAGTGGCAGCCAAATGTTGAACATGTGCAATCCATTTGGTTTTGGACTTCATGCAGTTCTTTTGACAAATCACTGAGTTACAATTCAGCAGCTCCCCTCGTACAAAATAGTCCAAGACCTGTGCTTTGCTCCATTTCAGAGCAGGTGGCTACAGTGAGAATGAAGAGTATTTGTTGGTTGAACTACTGTAGGGTCCCAGTAACTGAACACGATACCCCTCTGATGTTGAACTTGCACTGCAAGTGAAACAGAACCGATCTGGACTGTTGTTTCCAACCTGGTTATTGAATATGACCTCTGTTCACCTTTCTCTCCTGTAACCACACCACACCAGCGTGCCTCCCTGCTAACACCCATTATCTGGAAGTGTAGCTTCCCCTTAATTTTGGAACCACACGATCTTTACTTTGTGCCACCTGTTTGACCAAATATGGCTGGTCTGTATTTTTCCATTAGACGAGCTGAAAATGGGAAACTTTTTTTTGTTCACTACAAGTTTCAAATTGAATGTATATCATGTTAAAATAGTCCCTTGTTCCCTGATTCTCTACAATCCGTCTTACTAATCGGTTAAGAAGTTTTTTGCAGTATTACTTTAAGTGGCCATTTGAATGATGCAGTCAAAGTGAACAGGCCCTTCAGCCCAACTCGTTCATACCAACTAAGTAGGCATTTTAGGCTGGTCCATTTTACCTGCCTTTGGTCCAGATGTGGCTGAGCCCTTCCTATCCATTAATCTGCATTTTGAACCATGTAATTGCGCCCTTTGCTCTAGTTTCTTGTGGCAGCATCCAGATATGGACTACCTGTCCCCTGAGTGAAAATGTTGCATCTCAGCTAATTCTTAAACCTTTCCTTAAACCTATGGCCTCTGAATATTTCCTTAAACCTGTCTCCTGCTCCAGCATCTCAGCCATATATTCATCTGGCCTCACAACAACATGGCTCTGGGAGGAAAGCAGAGTTTACTGCCCTCAAGATCATGCTCTTTATTCTCTTTACTTGCTCCCTAGATTCAGGACCTCATTCCTTTCCCTGCCCAGGTCATTGATGCCACCGGTCACCCTCCTCCTTGAGAAGGATCTGCAGTCTTTCACCTTCTTCGACCCTGGCATCCGGGAGACCACATCTTGGTGTCTTGCTTGCAGCCACAGAACCTCCTGCCTGCCCCTTTGACTGTGGAGCCACCTGTCACCATAGCTCTGCCTGACTCCACCCTTAGGTGCCGGGGCCTTCAGAGTGACCGTGCCACTAGCATCTATGGTTCCTTTTGGCCTCCCTGTTGATCGTGAGTTTGTCCAATTCCAGCCAACTTTTGTTGGCTGCTATGATACTCAAAGAGCCAGGCAAAGCTTCTGCTCCTCCCTCCCAAATCTACAAATTCACCACCATGTCCCAGTAGCAACAGGGTGAAGAAGTTCATTAATCTGAACCACTATTTCAGCCCAATGTATCAGGTTGCTATCTCGCAACCAGCCTTCAGATAAATCCTCAATGCTACCTGTACACTACAATTTGCAGAGAATGTGAGTGTTGCAATGATTTAAATTGTACCTAATCTTCTATTAAAGGAAAAGTGGCAAGTTCTATTCATTTATACATTTTTTAAGAAAGGCTGGGATACTTCTACATCATTTGCTTGAAGATGGAACAATTCTACTGTCTTCATATTGTGCCTGTCGTCGTGCTATCACTTTGTATCCACCCTTCAGACTCCAGAAACACCTTCAGCCTCTGTGCAACTCTTTTACTGGTGGTTTTGTTTCTCTACTACTTTCATTTAAAATGTTATTTTTAAAGTATTTTTATTGATTTTAATAAAAATCGTACAAACAAAAAAGGGTACAATTTAATAAGATGATATGAACAGGTACACAAATGATATTCCATATATCACTAACATACATAAATCGTAAATAATTTCTATAATTCATATTCTAAATAGTATATACCTTTCTTAGAAAAAAAATCCCTCTCATAATATATAAAAAGAAGGAACTAGTAGAGGAGAAAAACTCAAACCCCTTACCTAACCGCGTTGCCAAATGCTATATAAATGCTATATAAGACTGCTATTAAAAGAAAAACAAAGGTTTTAAAAAATAATAAAATAAGGAATGTTATTCTAAGATGTCATTGTAAACTTTTCTCTTGGGTTTGGGTCACATTATATTATTTCCTCAGTATTCACGTTCATGCGGTCATGGTGTGCTTTGCCAAGCTGTGTGTTGCTGATGTGCAGGTAAGATCCTAAGGAGGACCTGTTTGAATCTGGGTCTAATTGCTGCCCGTGGTGATGCAACCACTACACTGGCCACACTCCTACCGGCCTACTGCAAGGGAGCAACCACTGTACCTTCAGATAGTCAACCTGGGAGGCTGTCCCCACCTGCCCGCTGTCAATCTCCGGCTCGTACAAAGACTCGAGCCGGCCCCCTTTGGGGGTCAGTTGGGCACATGGAGCCAGGAAGGTACAGAGACCTGGTGTGTACAAGTTTAAGCTGATTAAAGCCTGTTGTACAGTCTGTGAACTTTGTGTCTGAATTCTTCACACTCTGTCACATTCCTTATAGGCTCGAAAAGCACTGGCAGAGAGGCAGAAGGACCTGGAATTTAAAACTCAACAACTGGAGAATAAATCTACATACAAAACAGAGGAAGACATCAAGAAAGCCAGGCGGAAATCTACACAAGCAGGTGGGATGTGGTGACTGCTGTGATGGGTCTTAGCTGAGGACTACCTTGCTGAGTTATCCTTTGCTTGTTATATTGCTGGATCTTTTTGCCTAATGAGGATCCATCTGCTGCCTTCTGTAGATGAAAAGTTGAGTCTTCAATGAAGAGATGGGAGTGAAATCAAGGGACTGTTATAGCAACTCTTTATTGCTTTACTACACAAGATACCTCCTGCAAAAGTACATGGAGAAATAGTTGTCGTTTACATAATGGAGCTGTTTGGAAGTGCAGCTCTTGATTTCAAATTACTCCTTTTATATTGGGGAGAAAATTATACTGACAAAGCAGGTAGCTTTTAAAAATAGAAATGCAGGTTGTCCTTAACTTACGATGGGATTACGTTCCAGCACTCCCATCAGATGTCGAGGAAAATCTTGTCAAAAAAGGGCAGTGGAATCAGTGGGGACCGACACAGGGCTGTTGGGAGATATTGAAAATTCGAGATACAGTATGGATTTGAACCATTGTAACTTTGAAAAATCGTAAGTCGGAGACTATCTGTATAGTTAAAAAAAAACCATTACGGTAGATACTGGATAAGTGAATTTTCCGGTTGCTTGAGATTCCGTGATGTGTGAACTAACAGTGAGGCCCAGCAATTTTAAACATCTCTTTTGATTTTCTGCAATTTTTTTTGCTAGTTGCTTGAGTTCCGGGATATAGGGGTTTTACTGCACTCTGCCAGCTGAACTGGCTAGGTTAGGTTGGGGACCTCTGGTGAGCTTCATTTGAATGTTTCTGTGCTGTAACTCTGGGTCTCTCCCTTCTCCCCAAACATCCAGGCTAATATCAAACTGTGGCCGATATTGTCTCAGCCTAAATTCAGGTGTGCTTGACTTGTACTCAGTGGAAAAGTTGTGCTTCCTGTGAATTGATGCATGGTTTGAATCGTCAGTGTGGCCCCCCCTCTGAGGGTCAGAGGGGCGGGCAATGCGCGCTACTGATTTACTTTGCTCAAAAAAATCTTCATCAAAGTCACAAGACTCCATTCGTTTCAGGCATGGTGACAAATTCTAGATTGAACGGAATTCTTTTGGAGCGTGAAGGACAACAATAGGGCAGGAACAAAGTAGCTGCTCTTAGTGTTTGATGAGATTTCCCTGTATTATCTTTGCACAGCAAATTACCTTTGAAAGTAACACAGTGGCAGTGTTCTTTTTGTCTTCATGATTTCCTGCATTGACTTTATTAAGATTTAGTAAAAGGACAGTCGAGACTGAGAGGCCTCCTTCATCCAGGACATCCCTGGGATGATGAAGAATTATTGGTCACCCATTAGCAGATTGATGAACTATTTTTTTTATGATCCAAGTGGGCATAATTTCAGCAATTGTTAATCTGTGGCTAGAGAAGGATTTAGAAATCGTCATCAGCATGGAGGCATTTCAGCACAGAACAGGCCCTTCAGCCCATGATGTTGTGCCGACCAATTGAAATGCAGAGCTTGAAGTTTCATTGTTAACATCATGATAAATGCTTCTTATTATTGCAGCAGAGATGTTTTGCTTAGTGCTAACATACACTTCATTCAGTTTACATTTAGCTCTTGCTTTGGGATGTTAATATAGCTATTGTATTAGCATAATGTGCATCCTGAAGGATAAATATTGACCTAGAACATCAGGAAAATGCATTATTTAAAATCACATTATGAGGTAATGTCGGTGCCATGCGATTGCTCAGCAAAATGAGGTGTAAGGCGTTCCTTCTGTCCGATAGCCACAGGACACCCTTGGATAAGGTGTTTAGGCTCCCAGTCAGGGTGATGTGAAGCCATGGATTGCAGATGGTTTTTACAAGCAGATTCTACCAATTGGAATTTATGGTTGTAAAACTAAAAATGCTGGGCAGATGAATCTGCTGGTCGATGGCCAGGGTGACCCGTCCAGTATGGACACTGCAACTGAAGAAGGTAACGGGGA
Source organism: Narcine bancroftii (assembly GCF_036971445.1). Classification (NCBI taxonomy): domain Eukaryota; kingdom Metazoa; phylum Chordata; class Chondrichthyes; order Torpediniformes; family Narcinidae; genus Narcine; species Narcine bancroftii. The sequence goes on along the minus strand of NC_091471.1, from coordinate 339,885,015 downwards.
AATCACTTCAGTAATTTTCCCTGGTATCATCATGAATTAGACATCGACTACGGTCTCAGCTCAAAGACGTGAGCCTTCACCAAGAGCACAGGGGAGGCAACTACAATTCAGAGGATAAGACGTCGTGACGGATGGAGAGACATGATCGCCCACACCGAATGGCAAGGCACCTGAATGAATATGTTGTCTGCCTAGAGGTTTTCTGTATAATAATTCATTTGAGAGATGCTCCTTCAGCATGCAGGAGTCCTCTAAAATATCAGTGCTGTACAATCAATTCCCTGGAGAGGGCTTTGAACTCATAATCTACTCCCATGGAGGCAAGGTTGCGACCATTGGCCAAGACAATTGGCCAGGATGAGAATAGTTTAAATTTCATGTGTGCCCTATGTTAACTTCATCTTTTTAAACACTTTCAAATAACTGTTGAGATGTGCATCTCAACCCAACTTTATTCCGTGTTAGTAATGTGATGACTGCAGCGTAATTTTTGCTGTAGACCATCAATGAGCCTAGTACATGTGGTACTAAACATGGCTAAAGCCTCCTTTGCTGAGAGGCTTCCAGGCACTAACAGGTGGCCAGCCCTGGGAATTCTGGATTCTACTGGCTATCAGTATTATTCTCTCAAAACATCAGTTAGGTTCACAATTTAATCACCTACACTTCCTGCATCATCAGAAAAGCTGCCAATGTATTAAAGGACTCTCTTCTCCATCCCACCCCCTGCCCCTTTCCGTCAGGTAGAGGATAAATGAGCTTGAAAACGGAAACATCCATCTTAAAAGATGCTGCTGATATCAAATTCTTGAATGAGCCTCTCAATGGTAAATGATGGGTGACCTTGCACTGTCTATTCAACTGAACTGTTATCTATATCCTGCAAACACCCTCCACCTTTTGGATGTATAACACTCTATCTATGGTATATTATTACAAACACTTTGACCTTATTATTGCACTATCTGCTCGATTTAAATACGGGTTGACTTGCCTGAAAATGACACAAAGACAGTGCTTCACTGTTTCTAGGTAGAACTCAATTAGAAGTGCAACTTCTGAGCAATTCCCCAAATATGGTTCATGTAAAGCATGCATATAATCTCCTGATCCTGCAGTTGCTTGTTTAAAACTCACCTATATGCTGAAATCCTTTGAGGCCTGACTGTCTCCCAATTTCTCCAACATACCTCCAGCAGTCACTTGCAAATACAGTAAAACCTTTGGTGTCCATCACCTACAGTAATTGGTAGATACTGTATGTTACGGTTCTTGGCGCTTTCTCTTACAATGTCTGACTTGTACACCTGCATTAATAATAATAAACAGTTTAAAAGACAAAAATACTATACAGGTAGTCCTCAACTTACGATGGGGTTAAAATCTGGGACTCCCATCGTAAGTTAAAAAAAAAAATCATAAGTACTAAAAAGGGCAGTAGGATCAGTCTGGGGACCAACATGGACGGGGCTGTGGGGATAGAGGGGTCAAAGGGATTAGTGTGGGGACTGACATGGGGCTGGGGGAAGAGTGGGGCAGTGGGATCCGTGAGAGGACTGATACAGCACTGTGGGGAGACACTGAACATCATAACCTAGCCAAAATTCAAAATAGAGTAGGGATTTGAACCATCATGACTTCGAAAAACCGTAAGCCAGACCATCGTAAGTCGGCTACTATATGTACTGTACTTACACTGAGGAAACCTCACTTGCATATGAAAATACGTATAAAGCTTAAAGCATCTTACTATATTTTCAGTCACATTCTTTGAAAACATTCAACTGTCGCTGCATCTGCAAATTCCTCCCTCTCCACAGAGCCACTCAAAAGAAGAACAATAACATTATAGATAATATCCCCCCCCAATTTACAGATAAGTCGTCTGACCTGGCGACTCTTACTCAGTAGGGATAAGGAGACACTTTAAGAGTGTCACCTCAATGGCAAGCAGCATCAACCAGCGCTTCATTCTGAGCAATGCTATTTTATTCGAACACAACTTTATTCAAACAGCTTCCGCAAGCAAAGCACAACCAAGACTCTCCCATTTTCACTGAAGGTTTCAGTGAATATTTAATTTTACAATTTTAAACTTGCATATTTTTTACCTAAATATTTATTCTTATTTATTTTAAATTTAAAAATGTATTTTCCTAGATTTTTTTGCCTTTGTTCGAGGCGTCAGATTGCTTGAATTCCGAATACCAGGGGTTTTAACCATTTATAACTTTGCCCCAGATGATGGCTGAGTTTTCTGCTGTCACGCCTGAACTTAAAATCTCCTCTTGTCAGCGCTGCCTCCTGTTTTAAACTTTCCTTATTTAAGATGCCACTTAAAACTCAACTTGGCCATGTTTTGGACCCTTTTCATGCGGCGTTCATGCTGCCTGGTTGGAGGTATCTGACCAGTCTTTGCATTTTTCTGATTGTAAACATCCAATGTAACTGCAAGTTGTTTTGGTATTGCAATGTTTGAATTTCTATGGTTTACTCAGCAGTCCCCCCACAACATACGAGTGAGGCCAATCGAAAGTTCTTGCCACATCACTGAGTCCTGTACATGGTGGAAGCAGCTTCCCCGTGTCAGCGCACACAGGAGTGCTGTCTGTGATTTGTTGCTTGGCAGATGAAAGTTCAAATCAGATTTGACTTGAAATGCACTGTCAGTTTTGCGATTCTCAACAGCAACAGGATGAAGGTGACGCACAGTATTCCCGGGAAACAGGCATTTTGTGAGAATGAGTGTGGGAAGTTGGGAATTTAAAACATCTGTATTTGCAGAGCAAGGTGCCAAATTTAGCTTTTGCTTCCTTTCCATTTTCAGTGACTGCACGCTTAGTGGATTGACTTGGACAATGTTTCCAGTGTTGGCTGTTGGAGAAAATGAGCAGCTGTTGTGAATTACAATCGAGAGCAAAATATTTCCCTGTTGGTGTTTCGGAGCAAAAAAAGCTGTAGTCATTGTACTTGGAACAGGCCAATATAAATAAGGCTGCTCGCATCCTGGCCAAAATTATATGCACTCCACATGGCACATGTGTTTGGCTGTAATTTAAAACACCACCCTGCATCTGCATTATGGGCAGATCTCCTGACAGGCAATCATTAAACTACAAGGAACAACATATGGAGAATGATAACATCACATAGAAAATAAGTAGGAAAAATGCACAGTTAAATTTATCTCTTTAAAAATGTAATTTTGTTTGTTGCTATTGAGTTACGATAACAACATATACATATTAGCATTTTACGACTTCTGAGAGCTCATTCTTAGCCATCCATTCTTGGCTCTTTGAGTAGTTGGGAAAACGATACACATCTTCTGCTAGTTCTGAGCCTGTGCATCATACTGTTTTCCAGCTTGATCCTGCACGCAATCTTCCGCCCCAGCTCAGCCCATGGAGTGCGAGGTCTGATTGTGAGCACCAGTTGTTGGCTGCTCTCTCAGAGTGGCATTGACAGCTGGTGAGGCCCTGCCCCTAGACTCAGCTGCTCTTGAAACTGAAAGTTCGTCAACATTTTAAAAACAGTGAAACACAATACAGAATTAAAGCTATTGCTCCTTTTGCAAACTGAAATATTCACACTTAATTTGTTCAGCTTATTAGTATTTAATTTCAAAATATAGTTTAATTTGGACATCACATACAGCATATGGGCTGAATATTCTATAGAAATACTCAGTTACTATTCTCTCAATGGTTGTTTCATTCCGTTGATTTCAATGAGGCTGCTGTATCAGGATTAGATGAGAAATCTATGGATCATTGAACTGCAGAAAATAAGACTTGAGTGCACTATACCTATGTATATGACAATAAACTCTTCATTCACATTCACCAGCATTGCTGATAACAAAATCGCAAGATGCCAGTGTTGATGTGACCCAGTATTAGCCGTGGATTTGGAACTGTCGTAGAGACCTGGGAATGTCCTGATAGAGCCATTAGTGACTGGAAGATTCCATCTCCCTCCCCAGTGCTGCTGGATGAACATTCACTCAATGATCCTTTCCAAGCCCCTCTCCACCTGCACAAATAGTCATCCAACTCAGGAGATCCAGTAAAGTTTAAGGTGTAGAACCTGTTCTTGGTAATTTACAAATATTTTGACAAGCTGAGGCCCCAGCACAGATTCAGGTGGTTTGTTGCAAGTTACTTTCAGTCAATTTGGGTGCTGTCCAAATATACCTACATCTTGCTTTCTATTACTGAACCCATTCTCCACTATAATTCGAGATGCAAGGTGCAAAGCTGGGAGGCAGGGTTGTCAGAGATCAAAGGTGTAAGATTATTGGTTCAGGAACCAGAGGGGTGATTCAAAATGGCGCTAGATATTGGAAAAAAAAATTGAGCAGTGCCACAGGGAACGAGATGTGGACCAACACAAGTTGTGTGGTACAATCAAAGAACCAGAGGAGGGACGAGGTAGGCCGAGTAAATCGATAACTACTAAGGGGCTGTAAATGAAAGGATAAAAATGGATCCATTAGCATTGGCAAGAGAGAACGACACAGGACAAAAAAAATGCTCAGGGAGCTCGACAGATCATGCAGCATTCATTGGAAGAAAGGCCCTGAATGTCAGGAATCTGGGAAAACAGGTAAGCAATGAATAAAAAAAAGTGGGGATAGGAGGGGGGAAGGAGGCTAGAAGAAAAAGAAACTGATGGGGCAAAGGGCTAAGAATGAAAGGAAAAGGAAGGGAAGGGGCTGGGCAACTGCAAGAGACACGGGTCAGAAAAGAGAGAGACGGGGTGGGGGGGATGCTAATGGAACTTGAAGAAATCATTACTGATGCTGTCTGGTTGGCAAATGCTGAGACAGGATACAAGGTGGTCCCCCAATTTGTGCATGGCCTCTATTTGGTCGTACATAAGGTCACGTGCAGACATGTCCGTCTGGCAATTGAGTGAGGAATTAAAATGGTTGCCCACTGGGAGGTCCTCCTTGTGGCAGTGAAGAGAGAACAGTTATTGTTTTAGTCTGTTTATTTGTAGCTAAAAGGTTAATATTTTAATTTGACAATTTAACAAATGAACAATCAAAAACTGATAGAATTAAGGGTAAGAAAACGTAATTTTATGTTTCACTTTGAAAGAAAAGGTCATCGTTTTGGTTTTACCAAGAGATTAGCTGGTTCTCGCAAGCCAGCAACAAATGTCTTGAGCCTGCCTTTGCCTGGCACCTCGTGGAGAAATGTGTGTTTATGATAAATAATGGTGTCACCCTCCTCAAACCCTTTGCTGAAAAGTGGAAGCCTATGAATATTGCCCCAGCATTGAGAACCTATCCTTTTGAAAGGGTTCTGACGGACCCAGATTCGAACCAGTGCCACCGATAGCACAGCTTGCAGAGTTGTTGCCTGATAGTTCCTGTAATGTGGATTCAGTTGTGGTCAGCGTGGAGTGTGCAAGTTCTCCCAGTGATCATGGGTTTCGTCTGGACACGCTGGGTTCCTGCCACAATCCAAAAATAGGACTGGGTTTGTTGGGCACCATAAATTGCTCCCAAGGCTTAGTTGCATATTTAGAAACTGGGACAGTTTGAAGAATAAAATGGGTTGGTGAAGGATTAGTGATCTGATGTGTTGTGACTACATGCTCAGCGTTTTTGGGCCGTCCAATATCCTAAGCTTGGCCAAGTAGCTGGGGATGTTGAACAGTGGAACTTTAGGAGTGCAGAAGTTGGTGGGACACTGTAAGGTTACACATGCAGGCTAGCAGAGGTTTCAAAAATATAGCAAAACCCCTAATATTCGGAAATCAAGTAACGGCACCCTCAAGCAACCCCGGCAAAATAAAATTGAGGAAAATAAATTTAATAAGAATATAATAGGTAGAAAATACACAAGTTTAAAATTGTAAATATTCTCAGAAGTAACTCGTAAACCTCTGATGAAGATGGGAGAAAATATTCAGACAGCGGTCTGCCTTGGTCATGCTTTGCTCATAGCAGTTTGAATAAAGTTGTGTTTCAACAAAATAGCTTCACCCAGGAAGAAGACCTGGTTGATGCCGCTCACCATTGGGGCGACTCTTTTTAAGTAGAAACGTAGAAACATAGAAAATAGGTATAGGAGTAGGCCATTTGGCGCTTCAAGCGTACACCACCATTCATTTTGATCATGGCTGATCATCCACTCGGTACCCTGTTCCAACTCTCTCTCCATACCCCCTGATCCCCCTAGTCACAAGTACTAAATCTAACTCTCTCTTAAATATAGCTATGGAACCGGCCTCAATCACTTCCTATGGCAGAGAATTCCATAAATTAACCACCCTCTGAGTGAAAGAATTCTTCCTCATCTCAGTCCTAAAGGACTTCCCCTTTATCCTTAAACTGTGACCCCTGGTTCTAGACTTGCTCAACATTGGGAACAATCTTCCTGTATCTAGCCTGTCAAATACCTTAAGAATTTTGAACGTTTCTATTAAATCTCCTCTTAATCGTCTAAACTCCAGCGAGTACAAGCCCAGTCGTTCTAGCCTTTCTTCATATGCAAGTCCCGCCATCCCTGGTACCAATCTGATAAACATTTTCTGCACTCTCTCCATGGCAATGATGTCCTTCCTCAGATAAGGAGACCATAGGTGTCTCCTTATCACTGCTTAGCAAGAGTCTCCTCAGTCAGAGGCTTTTTTGTAAATGTGGGGAAGGTTGGGGGGGGGCGGGATGTAATTATATACAATGTTATTATTCGTATTTCGGGCAGCTCCCTGGAGGGGAAGGAACTTACAGATGGAGGGATGGTTAAATGTTTTCAAAGAATGTGACTGAAACTAAAGTAAAATGATTTAAGGCTTATATAATGCGAGTGAAATTTGTTCAATGTAAAACCAGTATAGTTTTTTTGTCTTTTAAACTATTTATTCTTAATGCAGGTGTGTTAGTTAGGCATTGTATGAGTGTGTTTCAAGTGACCGGAAAATGCACTTAGCTGGCATACACCAATCCCCATGGGTGCTGGATAGCTGAGGTTTTACTGTATCTTGAGAATATGTGGTGATATTAATCACACTGCAGAATGTAGGACGTCATCACCATCCCCTGTGGAAGATTTAGACAAATGATTTGTGGTGTTGAGGTCAGCTATACCAAATAGAGGGAATTTGGAACATGTACAAATCAAGCCCGGGCTCCAAGGGGTTTGAACCCTCCTTGTAGCCTGGTGACCTTGGCAAACAAATGTGGGATATTGTTGTGGGAGTCATTAGACCACTTGTAAAATGTAAATAATGTGAAATAAGATTATATGCATGGTTCAGAAGCATTGCCGAGCCGCTCATACATATTATTACGTGAAATATCTAGAAATCCAATTTCAGATGAAAACTGGATGCTCAGTATACATTGAACAGTTGGATTATTTTTGCTTTTCCAACAACATTGAGGGCACTAGAACATCTGAGAAACCATTATTGGGATGTTGACCAGGATGTTGGCCAATCCTGCAGAGGTTGGCTTCTGCGATGCCTACTTTAGTCAAGCTTCTTAAACAGATGGGGGTGTTAGTAGGCTTGCAGGTGACCCATAGCTTAGTGGAATGGTGTACAATATGAAGAGCTGTCAATGATAGGGCAGGATTTTGATATACGCAGAGTAGTGTCAGATGGAGTGTAACCCAAGCAAGTGTGAGGTGTTAAAAACACGTGAAAATGCTGGAGGTGCTCAGATGATCTTTTCAGCGTCTGTCAGCGTCTGTGGGAGGCAAAGTTATATTGACCAGGTTTTGGGTCTGAGCCCTTCTTCAAGGAATAACCAGAAAAAGCCAGAAGCAGGAAATCTCAGAATTCAAGCAATGCTGGTTGGGGGAGAAAGCCAGACCGACAAAAGATATGATAAGGGATGAGCTAAGAATTGATCAGGTTTGTGTGAAAAGAGCTGGAATGGAGAGACAGAGATAGGGAAAGGCGATGGGGGAAGAAGGGGTTGGCGAGGGTTTAAAGAAAACCAGATAAGTCAATATTCATGCCGTCTGGTTGGTAGATGCATGATTGGAAGATTAAGTGTTTTTTCCTCCAATTTACGGGTGGTCTCAGTCTGGCAGTGCATCGACAGACATGTCAGCAATGGAATGGGAGGGAGGATTGACATGGGTGGCCACTAGGAGATCCACGCTAATGCGGCAGAGAGAACCAAGGTGCTCAGCAAAGCGATCTCCCAGTCCGCCTCCAGTCTCTCTGATGCAGAGAGACCACAGTGGGAGCACTGGATGCAGTAGATGACCACTGTAAATTCACAGGTGAAATGTTGCTTCACTTGGAAAGGCTGTTTAGGACCCCAAATGGTGGCGAAGGAGGAGGTGCGGGTGCAAGTGGAGCATCTCCTGCACTCGAGAGGTAGGTCCTAAGGAATGATTTGGAGGAGTGGACAAGGGAGTCACGGAGGGAGCAGTCACTGCAGAAGGAGGAGAGGGGAGGAGAATAAAATATGTGTCCAATGGTGGGATCATGTAAATTTAAATTTAGACATAGAACACAATAACAGGCCATTTCAGCCCATGAATCTGTGCTGCCCAATTTACACCCAATTAACCTACACCCCGGTATGTTATGAAAGGTGGGAGGAAACTGAAGCCCCTGGGGAAAACCCACACAGAGACAGGGAGAGCATACAAACTCCTTACAGGAAACGTAGAATTCAAACCCTGGTCCAGATTATTGCCGCTGCAAAGGTGCTATGCTAACCGCTATGACAACCCCGTGCTGTAGTAGGTGGTGGAAATAGTGGAGGTGAATTTGTTAGAAGCAGAGGCTGGTGGGGTGGTAGGTGAGGAGAAGAGAAATTCTGTCCTTGTTGCGCATGGAAGTGGAGGGGGCCAGGGTGCAGGTAATGGAAATATGCGGGTGTGTGCCGAGTTGATTATGGTAGAGGGAAAGCCATGTTGTTTGAAGAAGGAGGACATCTCTGATGATCTGGCATGATAGCCCTCATCCTGAGTGCAAATGTGACAGAGAGTAAGGAAACCTTTCAGGGGACGGGGTGGGGTGTAGTGTAGGTCACTGTGGGTGTTGATGGGTTTATAGAAGATGTCTGTCGAGAGTTTGTCTCCTGAGATGAAGACAGAGAGATCAAGGAGTTTTGCTAGACATGGACCATGTGAATTTGAGGTTGGGGTGGAACATGACAGCAAAGTGGATGAGGTGAAAAAGCTCATCGTGGGTACATGAGGCAGCACCAAACTAGTCATTAATGTAGTGGAGGAAAAGTTGAGGGGTCTTGCCTGTGTTGGCTTGTAACATGGATTGCTCATAGCCAACAAAAAGGCAGGCATAGCTGGGGCCCATGTTGCTACACCTTTAACCTGGAGAAAGTGGGATGAGTCAAAGGAGAAATTGTTGAGGGTGAGGACAAGTTCTGCCAACTGGAGGAGGGTGGTGGTCAAGGGGAATTGGTTGGTTCTGTTGTTGAGAAAGAAACAAAGGGCTTTGAGGCCTTCAGTATGGGGGATGAGGGTATTTAGGGATCAGATATTCATGGTAAATATGAGGCGAATTGAGTTCAGGGAACTGGAAGTTGTTGAAGTGATAGAGTGCATGTGAAGTGTCCGGATCTAGTCCTTCCAAGTGAAGTAACATTTCACTTGTGAATCTGCAGGGGTCATCTACTGCATCTGGTGTTCTCGCTGTGGTCTCCTCTACATTGGAGAAACTGGACGCTGACTGGGAGATAGGTTTTGTTGAGCACCTCGACTCTGTCCGCAATAGCATGGATGTCCCAGCGGCCACTCATTTCAATTTTCCATCCCATTCCCTTGCTGACGTGTCTGTCCATGGTCTCAGGCACTGGCAGACTGAGACGACGCGTAAATTGGAGGAACGACACATCTTCTGACTGTGCACCCTCCAAATGGATAGCATTAATAGCGACTCTGACTTTCATTGACTCCCCCTCCCCTTTCCCCCCATTGCCTTTCACTAGCTCTCTCCCCATTCCATCTCCTTTCGCACAAACATGATAAATTCTTACCTTCCCTTGTCATATCCAATGAACACCTTTTGTTGGTCTGGATTTCTCCCCTAGCCAGCACTGTTTGAATTCTGAGACTTGCTGAGATTTTCTGCATCTGGCTTTTTTCTGCTTTTTCCTTGAAGAAGGGCTCCGGCCCGAAACGTTGGCAATATATCTTTGTTTCCTATAGATGTTGAAAAGATTGGCTGAGTTCCTCCAGTATTTCTGTACTTTTACTACAATCACAGTGTCTTCAGTCTTTTGTGTGTCACCAAGTGTGAGGCGTGGCATCTTAGGAGGTCAAATAAAAGAAGAAGTCATACATTTAACTCGACTACATTGATGTACAGTGGGTGTACAGGCCTTAGCTCCTTGAAAGTGGTCATGCATGTGAATAGGATGGTAAATGGGGCGTATGGCATTCTTGCCTTTGTTTGATTGGAGGTGGGGGTTTGGGAACAAGAGTAACGAGGTCATGCTGTAGCTTCCTAAAAATTGGTTAGGCCCAATGCAATATTGTGTGGAATTCTGGTTGCCCAATTATATATGGAAAGGATGTGGGGGATTAGGAAACGGTGAAGAAGAGACTTTCCTGAATTAGAGGTCATGAGCTCCAAGGAGAGAATGAACAAACTCGAGTCATTTTCCCTGGAGCGTCACAGGGGAAAATCTGATAAAAGGTTATAAAGTTATGAGAGTCATTGATCGGGTCGATGGTCCGAGTAGTTTTTCGCCAGTGTAAAATTGTCAAGTGCTAAAGAACACAAGTTCAAAAGAGATGTGCAGGCCGAGGTTTTTTTTGATACGTAGAGCGTTAGGTGCCTGAAATGGACGGCCAGGAGTAGTGGTGGAAGCACCTGAAACAGCAGTGTTTAAGTGGCTTCTTGATGGACATTTGAAGATGCAGAGAGTGGAGGGATTTGGTCCATGTGCAAAGACTGAGCTTAATTTCGTGTAATTTTCAGTTCAGACATCATTACTGTTAATTTGCTACACAGTTTAGTTAGTTCTGTGACTCACTCTTAGGCCACCTATTCTCAATCTTTTCTTGGCTATGGTTCCCTCAGGACTCCGCTCAAAGTTTATGGGTCCCCTTCCCTGAGAAGCAGTCAAGCTTAGTTGGTTTTGTCCGTACATTCTCCTACTGAATACATAAAACAAAAATTAAAATTATTTGATGATTTCAGTTGATTGGCTCCCTTTAAATGCACTGTGGCCTCTGTTGAGAATGACTGCAATAAGCCACCCCCCCCCCCCCCCCTTTGCTTTCTCATATCCTCTCATCCAAGTCATTGAGCACCAGACTTGTTCAAGTTCATTATCATCTGATCGCACAAGTACAACCCGACAAAACAACTTTCTCTGGTCCTCCGTGCAAAACATGCAGACACGTGACTAGATGTAACACACATACAGTCAGACATTACCATTTGGGTGGTAAGTGTGACCTGTTCCTTTGGTTGATCAGCATTTTCACAGCCTGGAGGTGCTGGCTCTGATCCTCCTGCATCTCTTCCCCGACAGTAGTAATTGAAAGTTGCATTGTGGTAGGAGTCCACAACAATTGTGCGTGCCCTCAGTAGATCACATAGGTGGAGGGGGTAGGGTGGGAGATCCGAGTGATCCTATCTGGAACTGTTGTGATCCAGTGGATTGACCACCAATATTATTCCCTGCAGCAACCGTGACACATGGATGCATCTGGCCAGGGGACTCTCAATAGAGCTCCTGTAGAAGGTTGACAGAATAGTAGCTGGTAGCCTTGCACATTTCAATCTTCTCAGAAAGTGTTATGCCTTCTGGACAAGTGAGGAGATGTTATGTGTCCATGATAGGTCATTTGTTAAGTAGACTCCAAGGAACCTAGTGCTCTCCACTCCAGAGTTGTTGATACCTAGTGCAGGGTCGTTCCTGGTCCTCTTGAAATCTACAATCATCTCCTCCTCCTTGTCCACGTTGAGACTCAGGTTGTTACTCTCATACCATGTCACAAGATGTGACTAAACAACCACCATGCAGTAAACATCTTAATAAGAGCCCTTTCTATCACAGGACTTTAATTTGTGACTTGGCGATTTCCACCCCTCCCCCAATCATGACTCAGGCTACGATCTTCTCTTGGACCTGGCGACATTCCCAGATTTGGTCAAGTTCCAGCACTTGTTCTGCCCTGGTGAAGCAGAGATAAATAACCTGCCCTCTTGCAAGGTGCCTTGAACACTGATGGGTTTCTAACTGGTGGGGTCACAATCAAAAACCATAGTAGATTGCTTCCCAATGACTATTAATCTCACCTTCACAGGCACGCAGGACCTTCTACGCTGATATATTTTGCAATGTCCTCTGTACTGAAATTGAAAACAGAAAACCTGTGCTTTAACTCTGATCTAAAAGTATTTTTTTTACTGCTTAAATCTTCATGAACTTGCAGTGGAATAATGTAGCTGGTGCAGCCATGCCAAAGAATTTAATACAACTATCAATGAGTTTATGGGGAAAGTTCACGAGTCTTCCTTCCATGACGGTGGAAATGTCTGATATCCAAATAACAAACAATATTCCTTTTTGCTCTCCCTCTCTCCCTGCTGATCTAAACTATTTCCACCACCTCAGAACCATTATGAAACCGCCTAGCTTTTTCTCAAAATAAATCACATCAGATGAAAGTGGCTTAAATTACCGTATATACATGTGTAATAGTCGATACCATGTAAAAGTCAACCCCCACCCTTATTTTTGACCCCAAAATATGATATTTTCCATTTAGTGTGTTTAAAATTTGACCCCTCTATTTTTGACCCAGGTTGCCCGCCCATCAGGGCTCCCGACGCCGCGACTGCAGGCCTTTGCCCAGGCCCAGCCGCCCGTCCATCCATCACGACACCCCAACCGTGGACGCTCCTTTCGGCCACCCGCCCATCCAAGTTCCTGACGCTTCGATTGCGGACCCTCACCTAGGGGTCAGCTGCCTGCCCATTTGAGCTCCTGACACCCCAACTGCGGACTCTCACCGAGGCCCTGGCCGCCCACCCATCCGAGCTCTTGACACCTCAAACGAAGCAGGCACCTACCACGGTCAATAGTAGTTTAATAGGTGACCCCACCCTAAATTTTCCATAAAATTCAACTATTACACGCATATAGCTACTGTGGAGCTAAGGTCTCTAAGGATGTTGTGGACCCTTCCTGTGCTGTATAATTCTTTGACTTGTATTATTCTGAGTGTTACGTCCACTTACTGAAGAAGAAAAGTAACTAAACTCACTAGCCTGGGAAGTGTGGACTCTACCTCCATTCATTAAACCTTATGTGGTCTTGAAGAACAGCGTCCAGTTCCTAGATTGCTGAAACAGTGATCTAGCAAAATACAAAAGCTGCCGATGGCAGAATCTTGAGGCCAAGAATTGCTTCACTGTTTGACCTTTCAGAAATTGCACGGCCTCTTTTTAATTTCAAAAGTTCAAAATAAATTCATATTTATTGTCAGAGTAGAAACATTGCATCACAAAAATCCCTGAGATTCTTTGTCCTGTGGGCCAGACAGAATTTCTACTTTCGGTGATTATAATGTTCTCAAGAGAAAGATGCATCTAAACTAGTCAGTAGTCATATGGCAGGTTACCACATTCTTCTTGGGCAGTGGTACAATTGAAGCCTGTTTGAAACAGATGGGTACCGTGCCCTGTCAAAGTGAGATGAAGATATCCATGAATGCATTGGCTAGTCCCAGCACAGGTATTCAGGACTCTGCCAGATTCTCCATCCAGACCAGATGCTTTCCTTTGATTCACAACCCTGAGGGTAGCCTGCACATAGTCTTCGGGTGCTGAGTGCAGAGAATCATTAGGGGACATTGGGGTGCTCAGTGGTTCTTCCTTATTCTCTTAGTCAATCAAGTATGGAAGGCGTTGTGTTTATATGGGAGTGAAGCTTTGTTATCTCCTATCGTATCACATTTGGTTTTGTAGCAGGCTATGCCATTTAGGCCCTTGCACAGTGATTAGGTAACCTTCGTTGTTTCCATTCTTGTCCACTTTGCCTGGGAGATGGATTTCCGTAGATTGTACTTGCTCCTTGTGTAGTGTTCTGTATCTCTGGACTTAAATGCCTGTGATCTGGGTCTCAGGAATTTCTGGATTTTATTGTTTATCCAGGGCTTATGGTTGTGGAGGCCCTGAACAATTTGGTGGGGATACACTCATCCACAGCTGTTTTGATAAAGTCTGCAATGACCCTGATGCAATCATTCAGTTCTTCAAATGAGTCCTTGAACAACATCCAATCCACTAACTCGAGGCAGTTCAGCCTCTTGCGGCCACCTTCTGGCTGTCCTGATCTCTGGAGCCTCTCTTTTTAGGCTTTATCTGTATGCAGGCAGAAGGAGCTCCGCCAGGTAGTCTACTTTGTCAAAATGTAGTCTCAGGAAAGAAAGAATAGACCAGTGGCTTTCAAACTTTTTTTTTCCCCACTCACATAAGTTGATTCCAATGCCATTGGGATTGCTTAAGGTGGTATGAGAGTGGGAAGGGAAGGTTGAGAATCACTGCTCTAGACCCAAATGTTATTGAAATATTTTGCTTGAGAAAAATTGTCATTGGCCCATTTCCTTTGGAGTTATGAAACCGTGCACATAATGAGTCAATTAAAACAGTGGTTTTCAAACTTTTTCTTTCATCTCAGATACCACCTTAAGTAATCCCTTACTAATCACAGAGCACTGATGGCATCGGGAATACTTAAGGTGGAATGTGAGTGGAAAGAAAAAGGTTGAGAACCACTGGAATAGACCTATCTCACGTTTAAGGCCATATGGCATCCCAGTTAATTGGCTGTGCAGTGTCCCGGGATAGGAAGCCCTTTGTGCTGTTTCCATTGGGCCACCCTTAACTGGGACACAAATTGCTTTTCCACTGAACACAAGTAATCCTTGGAGATCAGTGTTCTACCTTCAACTGGAAAAGGCTGACTTTCTGCTGTCCTTTGCCCACTGGTTTTATCAGCACAGTAGCGTCAGCAAATGCTGGGGATTTGAGTAGGGGTAGAGGTGGTTAATATCCGGCATAAAATGACGTCATTTGACGCTGGCGTTCCAGAGGAGCCTATCCCAGTTAATTCTTGGGACAGGGTGCCAGTGGAAAAGAGGCTTTAGTGTAGCAGTGCTCGTGTGCTGGGACCTCTGGCACAGCACGTCACGTGCTGGTGATAATTGGGCAGAGTTTTCCTAAGACAGGCCTGTTTAAAGCCACCAACGATGATTTTAGCTGATCTGATTGAATATCTTTTGTTCCCGAGTCCCAATCTGGTAGAGGAACTCATTCGGGCAGTCACAGCAGCGCTGCTACTGATGCATACCTGGGGAGAGTGGAGACACAGCGTTGCTCTGAAGGGTTAAACTGCCTGACCCTAAGGCTTTAAACGGCCTTTTCAAGGAGATGACGATGTTTGTAAGTGTTACGTCGCAGACTAGCGGCAAAAGAAATTCACGAAGAAACTTACTGTTTTTATTTTAAAGCAATATATTTATTAATAATTATTAATCATATAACAACTTATCTAAACAACCCCCAACTATGTGCAAATATATGTGTGTGTGTGTGAGGTGGGGGTTGGAATACCCAAACAATTACAGCTTGGGCACAATTCTGAAGAGTCAGTCTAAAGTTCAGTCTTAGAAATCATGTGTTGAAATGCAGACCTGATGCCCAGAAGTGATCACAAAGAGACTGAGTGACTGGACTGCTGAAAACTCACAAATCCTTGTCGAGTTGCTTGCTGAGTAATATCCTCTTGGACAAGCGGTTGTCACAACTCCCTTTTTCCTTGGCGAGGGGGAATGAAATGTGTTACTTCCACTATGCTTCCAAAAACCCCAGCACGGGTCAGTCAAAGTGACCTTTCTTTTGGCCACAGTGTGGTTCAATATGTCCCCTTCAAAATGACCTTTCCTTTGGTCACAGTGTGGTTCAATAATTTCCCGTCAGGGAGAATCAGCCAAATTGTCCATTACACACCGAGTTACTCCAGCACAATGTTCATGAGATGGTGCTGCTGTTCCTTCAAACATTACTCTCACATCTCTCTCTCTCTCTCTCCATCTGTCCCTGGATACAGCAACAAATGTTTCTCTCTCTTCCTTTGGACTTTGGGCATAGTCTGTACCTGATTGTTGCCACTCAGTTCTCTCCACAGTTGTGAATGGTCGCAATCTGCACTAACCCTTAAAGTGAAAGTCCCTAAATAAAATGGGAGCTTGTAATAGTAAGTAAAATCCTGTGAGCTCAAGATGGTGGTGCCTGTGCTTGGCACTGGACAAGATGAGATACAAATTCCAGGGAGAAGTGGCCCAGTGCAGGGCAACAGAAATGGGAGCACCCCCTGATGAGCAGGAGAAGCATAGGAGATAAATAACCCTGCAGGGAATGTGACCACAGCAGTGAACCAGCGAGGGGTTCAGTGGCTGCGCGACCCATGCAGGCTGCGGGCGACACGTGGTTGGGGGATCCGCATTGACTGCGGGCTGCTGGAGACTGGCTGATGAGAACCAGGTATCGGAGCCGGGATTCGTGGGCGTGCAGAGGGCAAGAAGGGGCCTCAGATGCTGAAGACTTCCTAGTCGGGCCGAGGTTTGGATCTGGAGCTCAATTTTCCGACAAATTAGACAGGAGTCTGTGGGATCACTGGAGGCAAATCAACGGGCAGTCAGTCACTCAGCAGGGACTCTCTCTTGCTTGCCTTTGTCTCTTTCTGTAAGGGGCGCCAGGCGACATTAATGGTGACTCTTTGCCTTACGGCAGGCAGAAGCCAATTTTCTGTACTTGGGTCGACGAGCATATGGGGGTGGGGGGGGGGTTGGGGTGCTGTGTCACTGTTTTGACTCCAAACCCTTAAGACTGACCATGGAGAGGGGAGTTAAGCTAGTATGTGGAGGAGAGGGTGGGAGAGGTGAGACAGCCGCAGCCAGCGGGGCATTGGTGAGCCAGAGCTAGTCAAGTGGAGTGACTTAGGGCACGATTGTAATATCTCCAGACTTTTTCACGCACTCAGCTGCAAGCCAAAGCAGCCATAGAGATGTGGAGGCACACATGGAAGTGAGACCGTAAACATGTAGCCCAGGAATAGTAAGAACCGCAGATCCTTCCTTGAGATCACTGGCTTCCACCCGTGCAGTTATCCAGGTACAGATGCAATCAGGCTCAGTTGCCCATGGGATTGAATGAACAATTGATAACATCTCTATCATCTTCTGTTCACAAGGCAGAGGAGCCAATTATCTTGAGATATCAATAGCAAAATATGCCTGACAGGATGAGGGAAGAAGATCTATCATTTAGAAAAGAAAATTGCTGATTACGCATTCTGTTGTCATTATGGCGCGGTACAAGCATGTAAACAGATACTAAGCAGTAAAATTGCCTCCTTAGCAGAGTTTTGCTGTTGTGGGATGTTGATTCATTCATTAGATCCACACTGCCCCCTAGTGTGAGCCATGGTAATAATCTAAACCAGTGGTTTTCAAACTTTTTCTTTCCACTCACATCCTATGTTAAGTAATCCCTAATGCCATTGGTGCTCTGTGATTAGTAAGGCATTCCTTAAAGTGGTATGTGAGTGAGGGGGGGGGGGGGGTGGAAATAAAGGTTGAGAATCACTGCTCTAGACCCAATTGTTACTGAAATATTTTGCTTGAGAAAAATTGTCACTGGCCCATTTCCTTTAGAGTGACAAAATCATGCACATAACGAGTCGATTAGGTACGATTTAAAAAAAAGTTGTTTTCAAACTTTTTCTTTCCACCCACACACTACCTTAGGCAATCCCTTACTAATCACAGAGCACCGATGGCATAGGGAATACTTAAAGTGGTATGTGAGTGGAAAGAAAAAGGTTGAGAACCACGGTTTTAATCGTACTTAATTGACTCGTTATGTGCACAGTTTCATAACTCCAAAGCAAATGGGCCAATGACAATTTTTCTCAAGCAAAATATTTCAGTACCAATTGGGTCTAGAGCAGTGGTTCTCAGCCTTCTCTTCCCACTCATATCCCACCTTAAGCAATCCCTTACTAATCCAGAGCTCCGATGGCATAGGGAATTACTTAAAGTGGTCTGTGAGTAGAAAGATAAAGTTTGAAACCCACTGGTCTAAACCCTGCCACTTGGAAGATCAAACAGTTTGCAAGCAGCACTCCCCAAGCACATTTATAAAATTCACTTTATTATCATGTAATAAAACAGTGTCATATTACATGAAATAGCCTTTTGTCTGCTGTAAGGCGGACAGATTCACCATCGGCAGAAATTGTCTGAAGCATCTCTTACAGTCAGAGAAAAAGAAGCAAAAGAGAGCACCCCCTCCACCTCCCCAGAGCCACTGAGTGTCCGTGGATTCACCTCCAGTACTTCCGCAGACCCACAGAGTCTAGTCCAAACCATCAGCAACCCGAGCTCCAGATCCGAACCTCCGATTAGGAACCCTTCACGCCCTCGGCACCTCAGTATGAAAGTCTCCTTCCCTTGACTAGCAGCATTATCCATGGTCCTGGATACATGGGCTGTTAAAGGAGCTGACGTTGGTTTTAATTAAAATCCCGCGACCTGCGCCCAAGATGGTGACGCCTATGATCGTCAGCCACCACGAGGGGTTGCAGACTCCAGGAAAGTGGGGGACTGGCACAGGGCTCCAGAAAATGGGAAAACCATTCTCCGTCTGAGAAGGAGAAGCAGTCGAGATGGCCCATGGGACGGTGACCACGGCGGCGGACCAGTAAGGGGGCTCTGCGTTGAAAACTCATGCACGCAGGGGCCTGCTGGCAACTCGAGGTGAGCAACCCATGGAGGCTGCTGGAGACTGCTGTTGGAGGACTCATGCCGGGCTGTGGACTGCTGGAGACCAGCTCGAAATGGGCTGAACGAGTATCGGGTATCGGAACCGGGATGTGAGGCGGTGCGGAAGGTGTTAAGGGGCTCCTGAGGTTTGGATCTGGATCTTGAGTTGCCAATGGTTTGGTCTGGACTCTGTGTGGCTGTGGAGGAGTTGGAGGCGAATCCATGGACATTGTGACTAGGTGGGGGGGGGGGGGGGGCGCGGCTCTCAAAGAGGCGCTTCAGGCAATTTCTGCCAATGGCGAATCCGTCTGCCTTACAGCAGGCAAAAGCAATTTCATGCAAAATCATGACACTTTTAATACAATGACAATAAATTGAATATTGAATCCTGAATCTGAGCTTCATGGAGAGCTCTCAGCACTGACCTGGATGTTTTTGTACCTGAAATTTCAATATTTTCTTCAAGCTCATTCTACGTGTGGTTCAACCCTTTGAGGTCGTTGTGTTATCTCAATCCTTTACAAGTATGTGCACACAGTGCACCAATATCATCTGGATTAATTAAAACAATGTATTCAATAAATGCACAATGTTTTTGAGCTGGTGGTTAGCATGGGCGATCTGTTTTAGGGGTATCTTGGATTTAATCCAAATGGTGCTTGAGCCACGGACAAATCTTTGGATTCCCCTTGGCTCCTACTCCAATAATTACTCCAGGCCTGGTGTCTCTCGCAACTGGCCTGTCTCTCCTACTGCGGTGGAGAAGTAATTACCAAAAATTATCAAAAAATGTTCCTATTCTGCGTGGTTGAGAGAGAACAAGGGTGTTGATGTATTAATAGCTGACACTAGATCGCCTTTTCTCTGTACCCTGTACTGCAAACTGAGCCCTGTGCATACAAGTGGCTGTGTCAGTGATTGGCAGCTCACCCGCTCTGAGTGCAGTATCTTTCCCTCCCCTCCCCCCATCCCCCCCGTTGCCCGGACCGGGCGGTAACCGAGCTATGAACTATGAGTTGTTCCCTGATCTATGGCACCCTACCCAAGAAGATGGGAGTGGTTGTAAGGAAAACCGGGATACCAGGCTTTTGACCAGTTTTCGTGATGTTAGTGCGTCTCTTGTTCAACAGACTGCACAGCTCGAGAGCCCTATAGAAGTAGAGTTAAACACTGGTTCTGCATTGCGAATTGGAAACTGGCCAGGACTTGCGTGGAGCTAAATATAAGTGGCTTCTTGTACTTGATTTGACCCAATTATAACAATTCCAGAAAGTTTCCTATCTCTCTTGCTAAGTAGCCACAAATCTGTAAAATTACATTTTATTATTCCACAACGAGGCAAATAACCTTTTCCGTTCTCATGTTTCTGTGATTCTATTTTTAAACACTTAATTATTGCAAATCCCTTAAAGTACCATTTAATTATCACAGTGCTGTGTGGTTTTATTTTCTTGAAACAATTTTTAAAAATTGTTTACTTTTTCAATTGAAAAGATTTTAAAATATTTTTGGAATAGTACTTTAATGATATAGCATGGCAGAGGGCCCATCCAGCCCTTGAAACCCATGCTGCCCAATTACACCCACCATCCCTGCACACATTGGAGGGCTGGAGGAAGCTGGAACATCCAGAGAAAACCCACGCAGGTCACGGAGAGAACTTGCAATCTCCTTACCGACAGCACCAAATTCGAACTGGCGCTGTAATAGTGTTGCGCTAACCAATATGCTAACTGAGCCATTCATTCATACCATCAATATCTTTGACATTCAGAGATTATTAAAAAAACTGTTCAGATCAATGCCCTATGATAGAAGGCAACGCTTGGACCCCAACCTTGCCTTTTGTTGTGGGGGGGGGGGGGGATGGGGCAGCTTCTTTTAGGGAGGCAGGATGAAGGAGCTTTAATTCTGTGCTCTCTGAGGCCCACTCACTAACCTGACCTCATTGTCTTGACATGGTACCAACAGCCAGTGGGATTAATTCTCCTCACTTGGTCTGGGTAAATGCAGATGTGGATGCTGTGGCAATTCCACCTGGTGGGCAGCTCCACCAAAATTTTTCTTTTGCTTAAGGTAAGCATCAAAACTGGAATATGCTGGACACACTCAACAGGGCGAGAAGTATCCGTGAAGTGAGAAACAAGAAGTGACATTTCAGAGAGTGAAAGTTTGATGAAATTATTCCACAGTTCATTATTGAGACTGGTATATGTTCAATAAACACAACCGTTTGTGATTAATGTAAAATTGTGTAATTTAAAAAAGACCGTACCTTTAAAGAACATCATTCGTGATTGCAGGTGATGAACTAATGCGTTGTGTAGACCTCTACAATCAAACTCAATCTAAATGGTTTGAAGAGATGGTCACAACAACTCTGGTGAGTAATAATCAATTAACCAGTCCGATTCCATTTAAACATCAGTCGATCAGTTCTAATGAAACTGCAATTCACATGGTTGGGAAAGCACTCTTTGTGCAAACCTGGTGATTTTGAGAGGGATCTCAACTGGTTTGAAATCCTTTCAATATCATAGATTTCATGCCAGGTAAACTCCTGAGGACCTCTAGTCAAACGGAATCTCATCAAATTCGCACAGCGTCGCAGACATCCCACAGCAAGGCCGTTATTTCTGAAGTGCACACATATGTTTATAGAAACTAATTTGAGTGCAGCAATCAACTGCATGACCAGTGGATTTGTTTTTAGCAGCATTTATTGAATATCTGACACGATTTCCTCCAATAGTGCATGAGGTCCACTTGCATCCTACTGACTAAGCAGGAATGGCCTCTGCATCAGGTTTCATTTTAAATTCTACCTCCAGCTTATCAAGCCACGAAGTGGACGTGGAATGTGAAAACTCGTTTCACTCCCACCTCTCTAGGGCAGGGCTTAATCCATAGCCAGGAGATTCGTACGCAGGAGTTTAAGCCCTTGGGTATCAACAGGCAGCTTTGCTGCATCTCTGTGGAATATACTGTATGATGCAAGAAGATTATCTGGACAACCTTTTGCTTTGTGAGTTGGGTCGTGATCTGGTCAGACTGGGTAGCCATTTCTCCCCTGTGATATTTCACGGTTCTGTGTATCTGCCAGTTGGCAATTTTGATGTATGATAGGCAGCTCCTAACATTGTACTGAAGTTGCACTATCCACTCCAGAGTGTTATTAAACCTGTAGCAACTTCGCCAGATTTGAGTTTGGCCGAGATCATCTTCTTTCCTTGCCAGGACCTCCCAACTTGCAGTGACGTAAAAGGTTCCGATGGAATGAAACACCTACAGTGTGCACACCCTTAAAAACACGAACTATTTTGCAGCTTGTTATGTAAACCAATTAAATTTCATGCATGTGATTAGAGATGTTGAGTAGCTGGGGTTTTAAACAGCCTCTGTACTTAATTTATTAGTGAAATCATGTGGTGAGTCTTTCCTGCTTTTAAATTGGATTTAGATCCAAATCAGAATAAAGTTCTGCTACTTGTAGCTTCGATACACCAATGCATCTGAGCGCAAAGCCCTGCAAAAAGCAGGACATCATAGGCTAAGCCCTCCCCATTATTGAGAACATCTACAGGGAACACTGTCATTTGGAGAGCAGCAGGAATCATCAAGGATCTACACCACCCAGCACACGCTCTGTTCTCATTGCTGCCATCAAGAAAGAGGTATAGGCAGCCCCCGGGTCACAAAGGTCTGGGTTACGAACAACTCGTACTTTTGTATTGGCTGGTCCCCAATTCCCACATGCATATAATTGTGCCCCACTTTGCGTGTGGGCATAATGTTCCCTCACGAATGCTAAATAAGTAAGTACCTGTCCCACCTACATACAGATTTGGCTTATGGACAGACCCAGGTAATGGAACTCATTAGTAACCTAGGGACTACCTTTATAGGTACCACAAGACTCGCCCCACCAGGTTTAGGAACAGTTGCTGCCCCTCCACCATCAGACTCCTCAACATCAAACTCAATCAGGGACTCATTTAAGGACTCTAACTTTGTACTTTATTGATTTTTATTTCTCTCTGTGTTGCACTGTTTGTTAACATTTCTTTTATTTGTTTACGTGTAAACAAAGATTTTTTTTGCACTCCCAGTAAGTGGTCATTCTGCCTCGCTTGCAGGAGAAAGCAACTCAGGGTCGGATGTGATGTCATGTACTCTGACAAAAACATCTGAAATTTAGGTCAGGTGTGTTTTCCAATAAATCTCCTGTAAATCTCAGCTCAGTACGTTATCCAGGTCGGGTTTATTTGCTTAAGATTCTTGGACAGTATTTGGTGGTTCATTTTCAGAGATTTAGCATGTATTATTGTTAAATTTATTGTAATTCTGATCTGGGAAGAAGAGTTCTTGGGAATAGATCCAGATCAACGTCGTATTTTATTTCAAGAATATACTTTATTCAAGTAGGTGCAGGAAGTGGAGCTGTATTTGTCTTTCCTTACATTCAATGTATCCTCTTGCAAAGTGTAACTGACACTGATGTTTCCTACTTAGACAATGCATCTGTGATGTGTCGGAGAGCTGCACACGGGGCCCAGCCACTTGGTGCCCAGTGATGGCGAGACTGTACACAGGCCTCTCCCCACAGAGCCTTCATCATCACTGCTGCCATCTTCAGTGCACAGAGTTGTATAGCATGGAAACAGGCCCTTTGGCCTGCCAAGTCTATCTGTATTAATCCTACTTTATTAATTAGATACCTCTCTATGCCTTAATTATTCAAATACTGATCCAGATGCTTCTTAAATGCAATGACTGTTCCTAAGTCCATCTTCTCTAATGGTTCACTCCAGACACCAGTTCCTCTTTGTGTGAAAAATTCACCCCTCAGATCCCCTTTAAACCTCTTCCCTCTCAGGTTAAACCTTGACTCTCCATTTTTAGAAACCACTTACCATGGGAAGTGCAGACTCTAGCTATCTCCACTATCCATGCCTCTTCTAACTTTATATTTTTCTAACATATCACCTCTCAGCCTCCTTTGTTCCAGGGAAAACAAGCCCAGTCTAACAAGCCTATCTCTCCTTATAATTTCAGCCTTTCAATCCGACAACGTCCGTGTGGATCTTTTTCTATACTTTCTCTCGATTAACCCCTTCTTTCCTGTAGTGGAATGACCAGAACTGCAGACAGCACTCCAAGTGCATGTCAATGCAGCGGTAACATGATGTCCCAACTCTTGAACTCAATGCCTCATTCCATGAAGGCAAGCATATTATGTGCCTTCTTCATCAACTTGTCAACCTGTGTGGCCACGCTCAAGGAGCTATGATCTTATACCCCAGGTCTCTCTATTTTCGACACTGTATGTCCCGACCTGATTTAATGTCCCGAAACTTACTTGAGTCAAATTTAATCTGCGATTCCCAGTGCCAACTTTCCAAGTTGTTCCAGCCTAAGACGATCATCTCTCTTCACCAGACGACCAATTTCAATGTCATCTGTAATATAAATTATAAACAACAGAGGAGCCCGCACTGATTCCTGCAGCACGGTGTTGGTCACGGGTCTCCAGTTTGGAATACCACCTTCCTCTACCTCTCCGCCACTAAAGCCAATGTAATTACAACACAGTAGAAGCTATTTCCGGCCATAGAAACCTGTGCCACCCAACTAACCTACCATAATTAAAGGAGCAAATAGTCTTATCCTGCCTTACAGATTTTGAATGATTTCATATCTTGAAGATGACGACTTTAGGATGAGATATTCAAGCACAGTTGCTGATGAGTTCTCCCTGGTGTCCTGTCTAATGCTTTGTTTCAAGTTCAAACAGAAAGATCTTGCTGTTGGTGTTCAGTTTGGCAGTGTATGAGTGTTACAATTAGTTCATCACACCAGTTACTACTAAGCAAGATGTACATTTTGGGTGTTGTAGGCTTTAAGGAAGTTCTGTGCCACAGAAGGTATTACATAAATGCAAACCTTTATTTTGACCGATTGACTCACTAAACCGTCGACAATGCAGCGGGTTTGTCCTGATACATCCAGGATAATGTTCTGTTTGTTCACCCTACATTTGGCTGTAATTCTTGGTCAGTGGGTAATTATTTGTGATGCCACAAGTGGGAACACTAAGCGAAAAAAAGCATTTTTAATCAGTTCCTGTTTGGCATTCAGAAGAGCAGCTCACGGTGTGCACTTCACATCTGTTTCCTGTTAGCAAGATGGTAAGGTCATAATGAACTCCTGCAGGAGCTTTATCTTTTTTGCACAGGCTAACATGCGGGGCTTTAATCAGGGATACTCTAGACAGGTCTTTTGCTATTAGTACTGAATTGCCAGTTGCTAGGTCTCCAGAGAAATCTGTTGTTTATTCTCATCTGTAGAGACAGGGGTTCTGAAAATATCCAGTGGAACCTTGACAAAACTAGGATTGCACTTAATAACAGAGATGGCCAGATTTCAAATATAGAAGTGTAAATATCTTGCCTTGATTGGATTGTTGGGAAGTTCCTGAGATGTAAGCTGGGCAGCAATGGGAATGCAAGTTTTAAAATGTTGACTGGAAGAGAAGCTAGCTGCATCCCATTCTTTCT
Source organism: Narcine bancroftii (assembly GCF_036971445.1). Lineage (NCBI taxonomy): Eukaryota > Metazoa > Chordata > Chondrichthyes > Torpediniformes > Narcinidae > Narcine > Narcine bancroftii. The sequence goes on along the minus strand of NC_091471.1, from coordinate 339,859,673 downwards.
TGTTACCAACTAGAGCTGATAATATCCTCCATATTTGGTAAGGTAGTAAAAGAATATTAATGATTGAGTAAGGGACAACGAATTCTACAAGAATTCTAAGAAATATGTGCTTATGTGGAGCAGTCTGTTTGAATGTTCTAGAAACCTAGAGGTCTGAGGGTATAAATGCATGATTTGTAAGCCATGAGGCAAAATTTTGGGGTGAGGTTAGCTGCTCGTGGCAGTGTTTCTTGCTGTAAAGAGGTCCTCAAGCTTTGCAAAATGATCACAAATCTGTTTGTACAGCTGTATTTGTGTTTGTTTTCCAACAACCAAAGGTCCACTTTAACAGGTGGTACCTTTAACCATCCTGCCAGGAGGCAGCCTGATGCTTTGACTGGTTTAGGTTTGATACACCATTGACTTCAGGGCACATTTACAGAAGGCAACCGGCTTGACCTTAAATGGGATTAATTTCTTTGGACATGTATCCCTCATTGCACCAGTATTTATTTATTACATGTTTAAAACATGACAAACCATGATTTCTACATCCAGAAGGCAGTTAGAAATCTAGGGGTCAGAGTGTACCATTTACTACTGAAAGAAGTTGAAGCAAATAGCATAGTTGTATTCCAAGAGAAGGCGGATGCATACATAACCAAGAAACAAATGCAAGTTATCCCGGGTTGGGTTACATAGGGCAGATTGAGGGAAGACTTGGATAGGGTGTAAGAATATTGGTCTGTGCATTTGGGTTAAAGTGTCCATTTTTCTATGGATATAACTTTTGGGAAGAGTGAAGCTATGGCTTGGTTTGGAAGCCAGAACAAGATAAGATGTGCGGAGTTATTCACATCCATCAAAGGTGGCATTCAAAGCTTTGAGCCATTGCAATCGCGGAAACAAACAAGAGCTAGGTATTTGAATGGTAATAGAAAATTGTACTGTTAAGGAAGCTTGTGCTAATATCTGTTTATTTTTGACCTTTCAGGAGCTTGAGAGGTTGGAGGTTGAAAGGATTGAAATGATTCGGCAGCACCTCTGTCAATATACGCAACTTCGCCATGAGACAGACATGTTCAACCAAAGTGTAAGGAAAACCTTGCCTCTATATCGCCCTGCATAGAAAAATCTGCTCGAGTCAATCTGATTATTTTGGAAGTGTAAAACGGGATCAGAACTTCAGGAAGTGATTTGTGACACAGTTCCTTCACCGCATTAGGATGTGATGGCACTATGGAAATGCAGTACAGCAGTGGGGTTGAAACAGACATTCTCTTACTTCCCTCTCGACCATCTCTTCAAAGATTGTCGGCTTTGTTTCCACTGCATCGTTCGATAATTCATTTAAAGTGTGATTTTTGTCAAGCTGCTCTGTCACGTTTCCTCCTGTGTGTTTTTCAGAACTAGCTCCTGGCACACCGTACTTACAATTGCATTGCTTTCCCCCCCCCCCCCCCCCCCCACAGATTATTTAATTGTTAGGTTACTTATCTCGCAGGCAATAAAGTGCGACTGGATAATTCATTGGTCAAAGCACTTTTGTTTGGGCATGTAGGAATGCATTACTAACAAGACTAATGCTTGTTGCCTATCACGAACTAATCCTCACAGGGTGGTGACCAGCTCCCATGTTGACCTGGTGCAATCCTCTTGGTGAACGTATTGCCATGGAGCTGTTTGGTGGGAAAGTCTGGAACCCAGCAGCAATCTGTTGCCATTTCGGGTCAGGAGTATGACTTGAAGGAGAAAGCAAGTTGGTGGTGTTTCAATGTGCCTCTCCCTCCCATTCACCCCTCCCCCACTGCTAGCTCATGTTTTTCAATTGTTTAAAAAAGGCTCCAAAAGTAAACCAGAAAATTACAGGCTGGTGAGCCTTATGTCAGTAGTAGGTAAATTATTGGAGGGGTTCTGATAAATTGGATATACAGGTATATGGGCAGCCAAGGGCTGATTAATGATAGTCAGCATGGCATTGTGCATGGTAGGTTGTGTTTAACAAATCTTATAGAGTTCTTGAGGTTACCAAGAAAATAGATGAAGGAAAGGCTGTGGATGTTGTCTGCACGGAAGGTTAGTTCAGAAGGTTCAGACACGAGGTATCCATGAAGAAGTTGTAAACTGGATTTGAAATTGGCTGAATGGGAGAAGACAGAGTAGTAATGGATGATTGCTTCTCAGACTGGAGGCCTGTGGTGAGTGGTGTGCCTCAGGGAACGGTGCTGGGACCGTTGCGGTTTGTTGTCTATATCAATGATCAGGATGATGATGTGGGAAATTGGATCAGCAAGTTTGCAGATGACACTTAAGATTGGAGCAGAAAATCTCCTGTGCATCCAGCAAGTACACTCTTGATGGTGCCCCTGTAGAAGTTATCGAAGGACAAGGGCAACTTCCTTCGGCAATAGTATGCTTTCATGATGTTTGTGTCAACATGCTTGTTCCAGGTCAGATCATTGGAAATATTTGTTCCTAAGAATTTAAGAAGTATAGTTGCATTAGAGTGAAGCGGAGACTTACCTGGATGTTGCCTGGACTGGAGGGCATTTGTAAATGGGGGAGAGGTTGGAAAGGCTGGGCTTGTTTTCCCTGCAGTGTATGAGGCTGACTATTGACCTGATAGACATAGATAGGCTGGATAGTCAGTTCTTATGGTGGGGCTATCAACCAGAGGATATAGGTTAAGTTGAGAAGAAGGAATTTAAAAGATTAGAGTTTTCTTTACATGGAGTGGTTGATATCTGAAACTCACCGATGCTAATCACGATTACGATTCCTTGCCAATTTTTGATTTGATGGTGTGTGGAGTTAGCGCTGCAGAACTTCCCAGACTACTCCAAATCATATCTCCCATGAGGCTGGAGTTTGTGGCCTGCTGCTGCAGGGATATATCCAGGGATTTCATTATGAGGAGTCTGGCACATTATGTGCGAGGTGTGGTTCAGTGAATATATCAGGCACTTGTTCGATCAGTCTGAGGCACAGCTCTCTAATTCAGGCACCTGTCCCCCATGAGGCCTTTGCAACACAACAGTGAAGTGAGTGTTTTTGCGATGTCCGCATTCTCTCTCGAAGTTGACAGTAGCCTGTTGGTTTGAAATAATTTCTTCTGTTTTAATAGAGACAATGAAAGAACTTTGCTTGACCATGCAAGAGGGCAGTTGAGAATCAGTCATGTGACTGCAGCACTGTAGTCACATGAGGCCAGAGTGGTCAAGGACAGCATCTATCCTCCTTACAACACCCCCCCCCGCCCCCCAGGACATAAGTAAATCAGATGATTTTTTAGTGGCTTTGTGGTCGTCATTTGTGTATCTCTTATCTCAGATAATCTACTCAACGTAAATTCAATCCTAGACAAAATGGAATTTGAATCCAGGCCTGTTAGTGCTTGCTTCTTGAGTTGACTTCCTTATCATTCAATCACTGGATTATCACCTCATCCAACAGCAACATCATCCTTTTTAATACTGAAGGGCTGAAAATGAGTGTGCTCTTGAGTTAGAAAAGCAGCTCTTTCTAATGTCATCAGTTCTTGTTTGACAGCTGATTGTGTATGATTGAATCCGAGCAGTTGCACGGTGTTGGCTCATGTCGGAAACAACTCGTGCATTGACCTTTTAAGTTAATCATGAATGTTGTTGAACTGTTTCTCTTCAGTTCAGTGCCACTTACAAAACAAAAATATTGCTCTCACTTCAATTGCCTTAACAGCAATGGCTTCTTTAGCCCTAGGCCATGTTGTTAGAAATAGCTCACTAGATTTCTATTGCCTGTTTTCTAAAGGGTGAACTTGATAGTTTTATTTTACATATCGCCAGTGGGCTGATATCGCCTCAAACCGTGCATCTTGGCGCCTCAAAGTTCGGCGGGCAGCAACCTCCTTTGATGAAGACCGCAGAGCCCACCTCACTGACAAAAGTCAAAGGAGGAAAAACCCAACACCCAACCAACCAATTTTCCCTTGCAACCGCTGCAACCGTGTCTGCCTGTCCCGCATCGGACTTGTCAGCCACAAACGAGCCTGCAGCTGACGTGGACATTGCCCCTCCATAAATCTTCATCCGCGAAGCCAAGCCAAAGAAAGAAAATATTGACGATGTCAGTAGTGCTTTAATTTAGTCCCAGGAGTCAGTCCCGCGTGGATAGATGTATATCTGGCCATTACTCGCTTCCTGATGATACTTTGCTGTTTGACAAGTGTGGAGGTATTTTGATTTTCCCTTTGCAGCTGTGAAACAGAAGCACAGCAGATGGCCCCTGACCATTTGGGCCTGTTTGCTTCAGCGTGTTAGATTCTTAAGTCAAGAGAGACATTTAATTGGAGCTGAAAATAGGCATGTGGTATGCCAAAATGAATCTGATAGTCTGTGCGTCATGGGGTAAATTTAATGATTGGAAATGCTCTTCAGGTGCAGGGCTATCAGCGGTTTGGGCAAGTTACTGTTGGATATGGTCTCTTCCCAGTTTAATTCTGCCCAGCCACTTCCACTTTTGGGACTGCAGCCACGCTGGACTATTGTGCAAAATGGCGAACGTTCCCAAGGTGCAGAGGGACGTGTGAGTGGTGGTTAGGCTCACCGCCCTGCCCTTCCTTGTCGTCTCCAGGCCAATGTCCGTTCAACGGGGTCTTGCTTCTCTGGGTGCTGCTCTGTTCAGGGTTTGTTACCTGTATTGTCCATTATCTGCAGAGGTCTTACATTGAGATCATCTGTAAACAGAGTCTACACTTTTCATCCATTGCAACTGATTGCAATTGTTTCTCAGTGGGATTGAAGTATGACTTGCCGGTGGATGTTGAGTAAAAGCATTTCATTGTTAAATGAAAGGAAGGGGCTTTTTAATTTTTAATAGACCAGTGGTTCTCAACCTTTCTCTTTCCACTCACATACCACTTTAAGTAACCCCTTACTAATCAGAGCACCGATGGCGTAGGGAAAACTTAAAGTGGTATGTGAATGGAAAGAGAAAGGTTGAGAACCACTGGTTTTATACATGCAGCATGGCGAAAGGCCATTTCGGCCCACAAGTACGTACCGGGGGTGAAGGCTGGCACTGACTTGTGGGCCGAAATGGCCTGTCATCCCAAATTCAAGATTGAAAGGTTGGCCACCCCTGCATTAGATTCCATGAGAGGGATTGTCACCATTTTATGACACAGTTGTCATTTGCTGATCTTGGCTGATGCATGGAGAGGATGCAAGGTAACATTTCCCTTTTTATCCACGCTGGACAATCTCAACAAGCGGGGGAGGCCTGACCTTCAGCTCCCAGTCTTCAGCTTAACGTGTTTGGGGGTGGGTTTACAGCACTAACTTCCCCACCTTTTCACTGATCTAAAGATAGTAAGTCATGAAAGGTGAATTAATGGGCTATGATCTAAAGATGGTAAGTCATGAAAGGTGAATTAATTAACTTTTGTTGCTATTCCAATGAATAGATGTGAAGGAGTAAACCAACCTGGGCTTGAATCTGGTGCCTATATCTGTGTGGGCTTCCTCCACCCTTTTGAAAAAAAAATGTATGGGGTTGTAGATTAATTTGGGCATAATTGGACAGCACAGGTTTAGATGGCTGTGTACCATGTTGTAAATAAACAAAAATCTTCTTGCTGTCTCTCATGTTCCCAACATTACCACCAGGCGCAACTCCTTCAGTTGGTCACCACTGCCTACTCAGCCAATCAACTAACAATTAACTAAGATAATGCTCAAAACAATCTGCTGGAAGTACTTAGTGAGTTGAGTAGCATCAGTGCGGGAATGAGAAAGGTTGACATTTCAGGTCGGAACCATTCAGGATTGAATGACCATTATTTTTACTCCGATGGATGTTCCTCTAGCACAGTGGTTTTCAAACTGCCCCCCCCCCCCACCCCCAACTCACATTCCACTTTAAGTAATCCCTGTGCCATCCGTGCTCTGTGATCAGTCAGGGATTGCTTAAGGTGGTTTTTGAGTGGAAAGGGAAGGTTGAGAATCATTGCTCTAGACCCAATTGTTAAGCAAAATATTTCATTGAGACAAATTGTCATTCGGCCCATTTCCTTTGGAGTTCTGAAACTGTGCACATGAGTCAATTAAATACGATTAAAACAGCGGTATTCAAACATTCTTTCCACTCACATACCACCTTAAGCAATCCCTTACTAATCACGGAGCACTGAGGGCATAGGGATTGCTTAAGGTGGAATGTAAGTTTAGGGGACAGTTTGAAAACCATTGTCTAGCAGACAGTTTTTTTTTGCTCCAGATTCCAGTATCTGCAGTCTCTTGTGGACTTCTAACAGTGTTTATCTTCATTCTCCATTTGACAAATATTTTTATTGTAATTCTTCGCCTTTTACATCAGGAGTGGGTAATGAGCCCTGGCTTGCCAATAATGTCCACAACCTGAAAATTTAATAAATCCAACTTGAATAGTAAAAGCTAATGGATTTTCTTTGTGCCACTTTTAAACAGATCAAATCCCTTCTCTCTTTCATGTCATGTCTAGTGTAAGGAAGGTTCTTGCGAGGAGCTTAAATGAGCTAACATCATTCCATTCAGCAACGTGCTTTCTGTGCACTGGTTCATTATTGACTGTTGTTGGCTCAGAAATAAGGTCATTAGCACCAAATGAAATTCTAGCATTTGCTTCTAATGTTGTCTCACAGAAATCCCAGAGCAAATGCCTTCTATGTCTTGGTTAAAATTAAGCAACTCTCTATGCGAAGCTTTAAGAGCTACTCCTTTGCAAGAGGTTCAAACCCTCATAGGAAGAATACATAACATAAAAAATGATGAATTAATATTTTTCAATACATTTCACTGGGCAAATTTGTGGACTGAAATTGCTTTATAGGTTCTGCAGCTTGCAAGGCTGATTTAAGTACAAATTTAAATATTTTAACTCAAACTATTAATAGGCCAAAATTTAATTGAATTTTTATAATTGCTGCCAGCATTTTCTGGCAGACGAAGCATCAAGAGATCGGAAATTTTTTGGAGTGGGTATATGTGAATAAGATGTTTAACTATTTGGGATGTTGGTCTAATAACACAGAATGCTTTGGAAATGCTTGCTCGCAAACTATGGGTGACCTAAATCTGACACACAGTAAAAGATCGGATTTTCCAGTTTGCAACGTTTAGGAGAAAGCTGCATTTGTTCACCAGGGCCTTCTCAATCGAAGTAGCGTTGTGTGCGTTTGAGACAAACAGGGCTATCCCCCACCCCCCCAAAAAATGGTGAAAAGATCTGACTGTTGGGAAGCCATATGGCTGGAATGGTTGACAGTGAGACCTTTATAAATGAGCAAAGCATTTTCAAAAAAATATTTATTCAATTGAAAAGATCTTCACTGAGCCCAGCTCTTCTCCTTGTGCCAAGTCCATTTTGTGCCGTGCAATCCCCACCTTGGGTGATGGTGACTCACTGCAGCTTGATTTCCGGTGGAGTCCCACATTGGATCACAGTGATCTGTAAAGTCCACGGCTTTGACACTTGAATACATGGGTAATTGATGGCACGCAACCTCAAAATCCCAAGCAGTACTCTTGAACTTCTATTTGGCATTTCTGTTTGAGATGCAAGCCCACCTGAAGAAATTGCACTTCCAAGAGTTCAGAGAAAATATTTATTTTTATCATTTATGTTAATCGAGTGTCCAGAGCTCGGCTATGTCATGCATCACCTCTTGTTTAAACTCGAGTTCTAGCCTTGTCACATCTGAAACAGATTTGATGTATGTCAAAGGAAGGCGTGGACTGAGTTGAGAGTATTTCATTTACCAATGTTTGGAGGAGTTTATTTTGGGTATCTTCCAGAGAGAGTACATTGGAAAGTATTTTTTACCCCATTATAGTCTCTGTACGTATACAGGGAACAGAAATGTTGGGTTAGTCTGGCGGATGGAATTAGCTGCAGGTTCCCTGTAAACGTATTTTTTTTAAAAACCCCAAAGTTTATAGAATTCATTTTCAAATGCATGAAACCGATTAAAAGATACTAGTACTGAAATTATGTGTGGATCATTATACTTAGTATTTTCTGTTGGTCGAATGCCTTCAACCTCCTCTTGTTTCACTGAGTTAATAGGCATTCAGATCTTTTACACAGATTTTCCATGTTGATTACTATTAAGCTCTGCTCGCTGTACCACGTGAGGGTCATTCTTGATGTGCAAGGACACTATTCAAACTTGATGTGGTGTGTTAAACACCTTTTGGATTTACCACTAACTTGTCACTCCAAGGATGAAAATTCTACATCGTTCATATTAACAGAGTCAAAAATTCCCTCAAGTTTTGGGGAATGGCAGCGAGCCATAAGGTGCATAATATTTTGAGCTTAGTGAAACACGAAAGTCTGCAGACGTTGCGATTGTAGGAACGCACCAGAATTCAGAAGCTTAGCTGGTCTTTTCAGTGTCCGTAGGGAGAAAAGATAACCTTATACTGCCGACGTTTCAGACCTAAGCCCTTCTTCAAGCCTGCTTATTGCTTGAAGAATGGCTCAGGCCCGAAACGTCGGCAATATAGTTGTAATGAAGTGGGATTCACTCGAAGTGTCCTGTACTGACGACTGGTCCCGCCTCCTCCACCCCCCCCCTCCTCCGAATATAACCCTTGTTTCCCGCCTAAGCCCTCTGAAGCCTGTTGTAAACTAATAAAAGCGTTAATTCTCCCTCCAGTCGAGAGTGAGCTTTTATCTACGGACACTAAAAAGACCAGCTGAGTTCCTCCCGCATTTTGGTGCGTTTTAACATATTGAACTTGCTCTCATTCTCACTGGAACGAGTAGTTACACTCTTAGAGAGGAAAAAGTTTGGTTACTCAAATAATGTCCTTGCACATCAAGAATGACCCTCACGTGGTACAGCGAGCAGAGCTTAATAGTAATCAACATGGAAAATCTGTGTAAAAGATCTGAATGCCTGTTAACTTTTGTAATTGGATGGCTTAAACTAACTCAAAGTAGATGAAAAGCATAAAGCACGGAACTATATAGCTTATAAAACTCAATTACAGTTTTAAGAGTTTACAAATGTAGCACTGGACAGCTCACTTATTCCTTTGTTTGGGTGAAAATCCTATTTATGATGTGAAAGGAAGGCTGAATGATTTGAAGATCACTGGTTTTACTTTTCATTAACTATTATGAGGGCTCAATACCACTGCTGAATGCTTTAATATAAAGGGAGACATTTTGTAATGGACTAAACAAGGCTACAACTTTAACAAAGAACAAATTGATCACCGCATATGCAAACTCATCACAGTGGACTGGGCCCGTACTCACCTGGGCTGAAGGTGGAGGTCCTGTGGTCCTAACCTTCCAAGCCCTTCAGTCCAGCAGCAAGCCCACACCGTGATCGACGTCACCAGCCCAATGTAGTGGACCATCCCCCGAGGGGGAAAAAAACTCCATCAGGCTTTCAAGATAGCAGAAGGCGATGCCTTACCTTCTTTGAAAGCATGAGGCAACTTGATGGCCTTTAATTGTCTCTGACATTTAAAGAAAAAGAAATATTAGGCACAAACATAAAAACGGTCAAAATATTTGTAGATAGTTTAATTTTTTTTTAGATTAGACTTCCCCTTGCCCCATTAACCAAAATATTTCTTCTCAGCTCTGTCTTGTATTTTGAGATTTTGATGTCTGATTTTAGATAACAGAATTACACTAATTTTATAATAAAAGTTTGGATATAAGTATTGCATTCTTTCTTTCTTTCTCTAGACCATCGAACCAGTGGATCAACTGCTCCGGAAGGTTGACCCCGCCAAGGACAGAGAACTCTGGGTAAAAGAGCACAAGACAGGTCACATCCGGCCTGTGGACATGGAATTATAGAGTAAGCCCTTGGTGGGAATCAGTTTTTTTTTCCCACAACCGTCAGCAGTTAGCTGCTACTGGTCTTCAGGTAGATGGATTGCGTCAATGAATCAAAGTGCAATGGAAGTCTCAGTGCAAGCTCATTACAGAGTGCCTTTTGTGTATATAAAACAAAAAAAAAGTTTAAATATTTAGCCATTTGTGTCACGCAGTTTGTTTTTTTTGTGCTAGTTTGAGTTTTCTTGCAAATCAAACTGCCTATTTGCCAGCAATGGTGGAAAAGCTTTCTCTTGCATGCTAAGCATGTATATAAAAGGAGTGCTTCAGCTGTCATGGATTCTGTGTCCCATCTGCCCCTCCTTATATTCCAGAAGTACAGTGCAATGTGGTTGTCCCTAGATTAAGATGGGCACTTTCACATGAAAACCAGTTCTGGCTTCGAAATTTTTCTTTTCAGCATTGTATTTCCCAGCCACGAGCTAGACTAGTGGTATTTCTCTTGCCTGGCCACAGCTGTACCTAGTTATTTTCAGAACCAGATTCACTTGAGTTGAAAGGGTAAACACGTAGGAGCTGTGGAAAAGGCTGTTGGTGACCAAGTGTGTTGTCAGAATCGTACTAGTGTTAATTACTTGCTTTGCAAGTTGTGATCATTTGAATGTGATTGGAATTCTAGCTGAATGTGGCTGAACTGCAAAAGACCGCAAGTGTCCCAATTAAATTTGTCAAGCTATGGAACTGGAGGTCAGCAACAAATAAAGTTCTAAATTAAGCACTGCAGATCGGCAACCTCCTCCTCCACCCTTTTTTGGCTGAGGTTTGTTACTAAAGTGTTTGTTTACTTGTATAACTGGAGAGTTTTCTGTGCAAGTGTCCAATGCTTCGTTTGTATCTGCTTATCTCTGCTACCTGCTAAGTATAGTTGTAATGGCACCTCACAGCCTCTGTGCTTGGGCTATACTTCTGTTTTGTTCTTGATTCACTACATTCTTGTTCCAATCTTGCTCGCTTGTAACCAAGTAATTGAGTCTTTGTGCACTAATCATCACTCTCGAAACAGATTAAATTTGCTTTGTTTTCCTCAACAAATGGTTTTTTTTCTTCCTAAATAAGCCTGCAAAACATTACCTTCCACATTGGGGTCTTAACTTCTTGATTGTGAGCCAAGTGCTTACAAATGTGTCTGGTTCTGCTTGTCATTGCTTCGGATGCAAATGCTCAAGGGTTGATCCTGTTCTAACGTCTCGCTGTGCAGAAGTGAAGGTACAATGGACTACGTCTTTGAAATGGTCTTTAAAATTCTGTCCATGAACCAACTATGCCATGAATGGAATATCCACCATTAACAATTTGACATAGCTTTTCCACTTGTCTTCATCCATTTAAAACAAAATGGCTGAAGTCCTATTGACAATGGGAGTCATAAATGTGAAGAATCACACTCCAACGTACCACACAATGTGGATTTCCTTGTTTGAGATCGTTAAATCATTCCAAAGGCACTTCCAAAGCATGGCAAGGTTGATTCAGAGCATTGTCTATGTGGCCACTGCAGTTAGTTAAAATTTCAATGAAGAAATTGGATGTTCCATTTGATATGAAGTATGTGCGTCTAATTAAAATAATGCTATCAACCAAGATTGTTTTGGGTTGCAAAGATATGGATCTTGTGAGACCGGTGCAATATGGAGAAACTATCTTTGTGGAGCCCCAGCTCTCCAGGTTAGAAAGTGGTGGACTTGACGAACACTTTAAGAAGCAAATTATTTAAATGTTCCTTGTGCACTTGGGATGAACCAGCGATAAGTAGAGATTAGTCTGGCTTATGAAGGGCAGAGAAGCAAATTTTCTTTTGGGAAAAGCGGCTTGTGCTGTTTTGAATTTGGCTCATCTTTTTTAAAATGTGTTAATGGGACAGAAACACTCCAAATGAGCTCAGCAGATAAAGATCCAATCCTGTGCATCTTAGCATTACAGGATCTAGCTCAATTGGTGCTATTCTCTGCTTTTTATAAAAATATATACAACACAAATTTGATGATACTTAACAGTTTATACAACTTTACTGGGGAGCATTTTATCAATGTATGACTAACTTGTCCAAAACTTTTTAAAGTGCAAATTCCTTTTATATATCTTAAGTTCAGTTGGGTTTCATAAACCAATAGCTCATTACAATACTAGTTTCTCTGTAATATTCTGAATTTCTATATATTGTACAAGGGGGTTTATTAATTTTGCATAAAGCAGCTCGTGGTCTGGCCACGTGGCTGTCACTTAAGATGTTTTCATGTGAAAGTACCCCAGCTGATTTTAAACTGTATTTGCAGCAACCTAATGATCCTTATTTACCATTTTTGTGTATGTTGCTTTGAATATTGTGTAAGTTGTGATAAATGTCCTCTAATTGAATTGATATTGTTTAAAATGTTCACACTCTCAATGAAAAAGGAAGTTGCTTTTGAAGACTATAGCTGCTAAAAATCAGAATGTTTTCTGTAAAATAAATGACATCTAAGTGGTGCAGAAGATGACAGTGGTGGTGTGTCTTGTTTTAAATATCTCTTGGGTCTTTATAAGTACATGTGCAAATCCTTGTCATATGAACCAAGCTCAAGTTTGGTTGATGTTGCCAGAATCCTAATGTTACCATCTGAGCAAAGTGCTGTTACTTCAGGGGAAGGACGGATCTATTAGACTGCAACCTGAGCCTGCAAATCGGCACGTGCTCCTTCATCCCAGTGCTGGAAAGAGCTTGCAATTGCTGACATTAATTACATTGGACAACGCATAACTTTGCTTCCTGAATGCTTTTGTGCGTATTTTATGGATTTTGGGATTGCCTTAAATTTTTCCCTATTGTACTTTTCTTTTACGATATAATCTATTTTCGTAACTTCCTAAGTCTACAAAACCTTAAAGTGCAGCATGTCTTTGAAAATTAATTTTCTGCATTCGCATTTGGACTTCTTCCCTGGTGTAGTCCGTGATGAACATGTTGCAAGGTTACACCAGGACATGGTGACCATCACTGCTGGCCAAGAGAGGCCTCATATTGCTGAGTACAAATCGGCAGCAAAACAATTTTAGGGTCAGTTGAACTAATGCATCATTATTTGATTAAACATGCTAAATTCAATAGAAGTTAATTTAATGTTTCTTCAACTTCCGCTGTGATACAGCATATCTAAAATTATCTGTATTCAGCTTGAAGTGGTCTGTCATAATCCACAAATTTTTGTCAGGAAGCAAACCTTTTGGGGAAAATAATTGTTGTCCAGTGTTATCTGAGATTAATCTTTGCCTTCTCTTATGTGAATCTCATTTGTCAATTCCATTTATTAGTAGAAACAAGTTTCAGACTGGCATTGATAATGATTCTGGGCTTCCTTTTACCAAGCCAGTCTGGGCTGCATTCTTTCGACCCAGGGGTTGACTGCAGTGATTCTCCTTTCCTGATGCGCTCCCTTGGTGTGAAATCTGATTCCACCCCTGAAACCTAAATGGGACCTGCAGATTCATACAGTAGATGGGGCTGGAGTTGCTGAATATGGTGAGTGGGTGACAAGTTCTTTCTGCAGGACTGATATTGAGCCTTAAGGTTCTGAATGTGCCCATTTCCAAGGAGATTTTGAGAAAAATCTTTGACCCTTCAGGTAAGTGATTGCCATTACAGTTCAGAATTGTGTTTCGGGCATCTGGTGATGATTGACTCCTACCCAGGAAATGCTGGTCCAGGAGAGGCCAAGGGAAGATTTATGAGCATTTCTAGGCGAATGGTCATCTCAGGGGATCATCAGTATGGCTTTATAAGAGGCAGGTTAGGGTTCACAAGCCTGAGTTCTACGAGGTGGTGAGAAAAGAAATTGATGAAGGCAAGATGGTGGATGTGATGTAGATGGATTTTAGTAAGAAGTTTGACAGGGTCCCCAATGGTTGGTTCATTCAGAAAGGCGTGAGATCTTGGCTGCTTCAATTCAGAATTGGCTTGCCTGCATGCAGTAGTAGTTGATGGAATATTTTCTGCCTGGAGGTCAGTGACCAGTGGTGTTCTGGGACCACTGCTTTTTGTGCTTTTTACAAATGACTTGGATGAAGTGCAGGGTCAGTAATTTGCAGATGATACAAAGGCTGGAGGCATGGTGGGTAGTGTAGGTCATGACAGGATAAAGACAAGATGCAGAGTAGCAACAGGTGGAACTGAGTCTGGATAAGTGTCAAGTAATGCATTTTGGAAGATCAAACAAAGGTGGAGTAACGAGGTTAATGGCAGGATTCTAAACGGGGGTCGGGGGTCCCAGGTGCCTCCAAATTTGATAGGCTGATTAAGAAGGCCTTAATTAGTCAGGGGAGTGAGTTCAGGAGGTAATGCTGCAAATCCATAAAACTCTTGTTAGATCACCCTTGGAGTATTGAGTTCAGTTCTGGTCACCTAATTCTAGGAGATATTACAAGGATGCTCCTTGGATTGGAGAACATGTCCGATGAAGAAAGGCTTTTCTTTTTGGAGTGATAAAGGCATATAAGATAATGAGAGGCTTAGAAAGGGTGGGTGGCCAACTCCATTTCCCTGGGGCAAACACAGCAAATACCAGAGGACATCTGTTTGAGGTGAGCGGAGGAAAGTTTTGGGGAGATGCAAGAAGTAAGTTTGTTTTTATACAGAGAGTGATGGGTGTCTGAACTGTATTGCCAGGGTTTGTGGTGGAGGCTGGTACAATAGGGACACTCAAAAGACTCTTAGGTAGGCACATGATATTAGAGCGCTGAACAGGGCAGAATAGCATTGTGGGCCGGAGGGCCTGTACTATGCTACAATGTTCATATGAGGGAGATTTGCTGATCCTGCCAGTGGATTTGGCGAATCTTTTTACTGGGCCATCAAAGCAATCTCTAGTGTTCCTATCTGCTGGCCCTTCCTTACTCCATAACAAGATTCTTGAAACAGTAATATGCCCTTGCTGCCTAGTTTTTTTTTTTGTCATGTTTCCATTGGCATATCTCACCAAAACCATTGATCACTGGAGCGGTGCACGACGCCGTCACAGTGCCAGCGATCGGCCCCGGGGTTCGAATCTCGCGCTGTCCGTAAGGAGTTCTCTCCGTGGATGTGGTTTCCTCCTACTGTTAAGAACGTACTGGGAGTGTAGGCTAACTGGGGGGTGAGGACCCATGGGCCGTATGTCTAAATGTAAATGAAACAGCTCCCTTAGTTGCTCTTGTGAAAGGCTTTTGCAAAAGCCACCCAATTGCCATTTTTCCCGAGAATTAAGGGTTTACTTGCGGTAAAGAGCCATCATCAGTGCAATCCTGCCCCACCAACAATGTCTGTAACTTGTCCTCCTCTAAAAGAAACTTCAGTCATTAAGATTACATTGGTTTATTACATTTTAAAATGCAAATAATATTAACAATTACCGTAGATTACACAAAAGGGTACAGGTGGTTAAAATGACAAGCTAGATCTTCCTCTGCAAAAAATGGGGCTAAATGCTGCATTATAAATTCAATGAAGCAGTCCACAATATATATATAATATATATATATATAAAATATAAATATGATGCATTTTCTCAGTGATACAAAAAAAACTGATTCCAGTGTGGCTTTGAAATCTGAAGTGGAACATTGTTGCACTGAGTTTGAAAGAGAAGGGTGGGGTGTGGAGGGGGGGGGGGGGAGAGTTTTACCTTAGTACATCAGCAAAGTGCATTCTGGTTACAGGATATGTGGCTACTCCATGTTCAACTGGTAGCTAACAGTTTGTCCACGTGAGTATCTCAGCGGTTATTAGTATTGAGCACTGCAGCTTTAACTGCATCTTCTGACCATTACACCCCACCACTAAACACTGCAAGTAAGCAATTAATTATGATAGATACGGTTAAAACATTTTGAAATGCACTTGGTTGAGTAACTTATTTGAGGCTCCTACCAGTCTGTTGATACTGGCAGCTCCTGCACGCAGCAGTGAGAGGGTCATGCGACTCTTGCAGCCCGTCGCTCCACTGGTCAGTGCGAGACAGATGTGACGCCATTTGGGAAATTATTCAATAATGAGTTTCTTAAGGGAATTCAGGTAAGTGGGAATGAGAGACGTGGAATCGTCATCATTCAGCATCTTCTCTCCCCGTCCCTCTGACCCAGCCGAGCTCGGAGACCTGACCAGGGTGGCAAAGGGGGAGTTGTAACCCTGTGGATTAAATGCACCATTACTTTGGTTATGCCCCAAGGCTCTCCCCCCACCCCCCCAGAGTTTTGGAAATGACATACTTACAATTGCGAAGTCAACATAAAAATCACACAGTATACACACAAGCATGTGCTACACTGTGATTGGCTGCTAGTGACTGGACATGCCTCCCAAGACTGATCCTACCCCTTCCCTTTTGCTCTGATCAGACAAGGTGGTGGATGATTGTTTGATAGTCTTTTGTGAATTAATGATGGTACGTCAAAGCAAGATTCTATGAAGAGAAGTGAGGTGGATGTGGATGAGGATGCCATGTTTTGAGAGGCTTAAAAAATCCAACGACCCTTTTACACAGAGATCCCATTGAATTGGCATGTTAATGACCCATGTTTAAACACAGGTCAGAGTGTTCAGGCTGATCCAGGAAAAACCAGTTCATTGCGACCTTTTACACTGGAGCCAATGCGAAACACATCAGGGTCTTCCTTGGCGGGTAAGGACCGGGATGAAAATGAACCCCCCCTTACCTTATTCGTTGCATTCACATAGGTAAATGAAGCGGTTGAAAAGGCAGTTAATTAACATCTTTCAAGGACCTATTAATGAGTGCTTCTGAATGCCTTGAGTCCTTGAATTGGAGTGGGGTTCCTACCACAAGCACCACAGCTTAAGGTAACAAGTGGAGAGTTAGTTCATGGGGCTTGGGCAGCTTCGATAGTGGAGGGTAGGAGTACACATAATCATTAAAATGGCTGCTTGCTGTCCCACCCCCCCGCAGCAGCATGCAAATAGAGGTGGAGAGAGATGAGGTCAGATGGTGGCAAGTTTTGCAGGCAGTCATAGAACTTATACAGCGTGGAAACAGGCCCTTTGGCCCACACTAACAAAAATGTCCCATCTGCGTGTTTGGCCTTTATCCCTCGAAACACATGCTATCTATCCAATCATTTTCTTGAACATTACAATCATTTCTCCCTCCTCTGCCAGCCTACACCCACCACCCTCTGTGCAAAAACATTATCCCAGAGGTTCCTGTTAAATCTCTGACCTCTGGGTGCTAATTCCCCTGATCTATTCCCCTTATGATCTTGTACACCTCTGTGAGATCAGCCCTCATCTACCTGCACTGATTCCTTGGAGCCTTGGGTAAAGCCCTAGCTTTCCCTGTAGTTCAGGCCCCCAAGTCCTGGTAAATCTCTGCACCCTCTCCAGCTTAACAACATGGAATGATCACTGCATTTAGATTGCTATTGGAGCCTGATCAGAAGTTGCACTGAAAGTGCATCTGCTCTACAAAACAGGCCTCCTTAGCTCTCTCTTCTGTCTGTCCTGTTTCAAGAATCTGCTTAGACCACACTTGGGAGCATTGCATTTAGTTCTGGTCATCTCATTACAGGAAAGATGTGGAAAAGCTTTAGAAAGGGGGCAGAGGAGGAGATTTACCAGGATGTTGACTGGATTGGACAACATGTCATATGAGGCAAGGTTGAACAAGCTAGGGCTATTCTCTTTGGAGCAATAGAAGATGAGAGCTTGCTTGTTAAAGGGCTAAGATAGGATGGACAGACTGGGGCGACAATAGCAGAGGATGTATGTTCAAGGTAAGTGGAGGAAAGTTCTTGGGAGACGTCAGTGTCAGACACACCAACATTCGCCGTTCAAAGATGGGAGCTCTTACCGAGGAGTAGCCCTTGCCGAAACTGGCCCGGTTCTTGGTGCGTATTTTGGTGAGTGCTGCCTCCGCAATGTCAGCCCGCTCCTCGGCATCATCCAACTCGTGGACCGTCTTCCTGTACTTCGCCAGATTCATGTTGGCCTGCTCTTCCTGCAAAAGATGGGGGGGGGGGGGTTAGTAAGTGGGTTGTGCCTGTGTGACTGTCGGGTGGTCGAAAAAGTCCGGGGTCCGTTTCTGCTGGAGGAGTGACCAACTCCTCCCAGTCTTGCGGTGTCCCGCTGCAGAATTAAACTGGGACTCGGGAGGGATCAGGCCCATGTGCTGTTCTCCACACAATTCCTGTTTGCCATCCTCTCTGATGTGTGGGAGGGGGCCTTCCGAGATTGTTTTGAAGTCTCCTTAAGTATCCATGGGAAGATTGGAATACTGATTTGATTTCAAGATACAGCACGGTAACTGGCCCACGCTGCCCAAATACACCCCCCGCGTGACTAATTACCCCCATACATGGGGAGAAGGAACAAACTCCTTATAGACAGCGTCGGAAGCAAACCTGGGTCGCGAATGCTGTAATTGTTAAGTTCACCTTGCTAATCGTGTTCAATGAAAGCAAAAAAAAATCCACACATCTATGTAGATACAACAACCCTTGCAGGGTGGCAATAGAATCACTGGGAAATACAGCATGGAAAGGAGCTCAGAAAATCCACGCCAACCACCTACATTAATCCCATTAAAAAAAAATTCCTACACAACATTCTCCAAATTTTCCCCTATATACAGTAAAAATCACTCTAGTATCTGGCACCTATTCACCAAATTTTCCAGTTGCTTGAGATTGGAGAACTGACTGCTGGGGGGGGGGGGGTGGGGGGTGGGGGGTGGGTGGTGGGGCGATTTGAAACTTTTGTATTTGTCACAAGTTTTTTTATTGCCGATTGCTTGAGTCTGCTGGTTACACAAATCCTGGGTAATGGGGATTTTACTGTACAATCAAAATGACTCCGTTCAATGAGTGATGGTAACACCAACAGGAAAGTTATATTGTATCTGCTGCTCATTAACTGTATGAACAATGCAGTCTCCTGGACGAGTATGGCATCCTGAGATATTCACAGCTCAAAGTGTCCTGGTCACCTCTATTTTTGGCTCCTTCAGCAGGGTGGGGGGTCTCTGCTCTGATCCAGGCTGAAGTGGATTCAGCCAGCAAGAGGTAGCCAGTCGCTGCAGCCCGTGTGTTCCACAGGGGATAGAATCCTGGATGGGTGTCAGTTCTTGACAAATAGGGATTCTTCTGTAATAGCCTGGCAGCTCTGGCCCGACCCCACCCTGGTCACAAGTGGTTCAGGACCAGAGGCACAAGTTCCCGCCCCAAGATAATATAAACGTTCAAATCGCCTTGGGATCACATCCCGTCTCCGTGAGATTGACTGGGAAACGAGCAAGTTAATCCCATGGATTAGTGGTGAGGTGGTGAACAAATGTCAGACTAAGTTAGCATTCAGGACTCGTCCTATTTGCCTGCACTGGTCCAAGTCCTTCCCATCCACGTATCAGTCCAAAGTATCTTTAGAGCACTGTCAATGGGCCCCGCTTCTATAGCCTCCTCTGGCAACTTGCTCCAGACATGATCACTCTCTGAGTGGAAAAAGGTTCCTCCTCAAACCTATGTGCATGGGTCCCAGAGGGAGTTGCATGGTCCCACACGGCTAGGCAGAGGGAGGGTGGTGGCTGAGTTTCCCTGAAGACTTTCAGTAAATCCCTGGTGAATAGAGAGGTAGTGAACAAATATCAGGCATTCTGCAGGCCAAGTTAGTATTCTGGACTGGTCCCATCCACCTACACTGGTTCAAGTCCTTCCCATCCATGTCTTTTGAACATTGTAACTGGGGCCACATCTAGAGCTCATTTCAGATGGAGGAGAGTGAGGCAGAGGGGATGGAGGCCTGAAGGTTGGCGTGGGGGGAGGGAGTGAAGGGGGTGAGAGGAAGGAATGGAGACTCTCCTTGTTTTCTTGCTGGCAAAATGCATGAGATCTGTTCACCACCCCTCCATTCACCAGGGATTAATGGACAGTCTGGGAAACACAGCTACCTCCCTCCCTCTGGGACAATGTGACCACCTCTAGAACTCGAGGACATAGGTGAGAGGGTCCTGAGACCATCTTTTTTCACTCAGAGGGAGGTCCATATCTGGGAAAGGCTGCCAGAGGAAGGCCCCAAGGATGCCGTCCATCAGACATTTGGGCAGATGCATGGATGGGAAGGACTTGGACCACTGCAGACAAGTGGGAGTAGTCCAGAATGCTAACGTTGTCAGCATGGATGTTGAGCCGAAGGGTCTGGTTCCTGACTCTAGGTGAGGGAGGTTGAAAGTGCCAACTGTTTCCTTGTTTGGGGGGGAGGGGGGGTGGAATGCAGAAAGATGTGAAGGTGAGGAGAGTGGAGGCATTGGAGGGGTAAAATTCCTGACATCTGGAACTTGTTAATTTCTGTTATTGTTGTCAGAACTGGTGAACCCCTCCCCCCATCTACTCCTGCCCACTGAGGAGGGCCCACACTCACCGCCTCCTCCACCTGCCTCTTGTAGGCCTTCAACTTGCTCTGAAGCCTCTCGACCAGCTCCTGCATGCGGTTCTGGGTCTTCTGATCTTCCTCGGCCTGGAACACCAGCTCCTTCAGCCGCCGCTCGTTCTTGCGCAACGTCTTCACCGTCTCCCCGTGACGCTTCTGCTCCGCGTCCAGTTCCACCTCGAGCTCTTTCACCTGCCCAAGGAGATGACGGTCAGCAGTCTGGCGTGAACGCCCCCCACCACCACCACTCCTCCTCCACGCAGGGGCCGGAGGCTGCAGCTCCCCCTTGTCTCAGGAGCAAAAGAAACTTCCCATCGACGGGCAAACGGGGGAGAAACTAAGGAGGGTGGAGGAACTCAACGGGTCAGGGAGCATCTGTGGGAGGGATGAAAAGGAGGAAGAGGTGAAGAAACAAAGGAAACAAAAGAGGAGCGAAGGGTGGGGACGGAGGAGTTAAGGGAGCGTAGGAGAAGATCGGGAGAGATGAGTAAAAGGATGAATGGTGCAGAGAGAGGGAGAAGAAAATCTGATGGTGAGGTGAGGGAGGGAGAATGAAGGGACAGAGGGAGGAGGAGAAAGGTATGAAGGAAGAGAGGAACCCATGCTAGGGTGGACGGACAGTCCGGCTGCATTTGGGGACGTAGGGGCAGAAAAGGGGCATTTACCCATGTTAAATGCAGTGCCCCGTAGGCCGTGCGCGGCCACGTTTCTTGCGTGCAGTGGATTGGCGTCACTTCCGTCGGGGGTGGGAGGGGGAGTGACGCAAGTGGCCCCGGTACTCCAACCGATTGCACACGCGCGCAAGAAGAAACGTGGCCGGGCATGAATATTGAAAGGTTTTGACAGAGTGAATGAGGATAAAATGCTTCCCTTTGATGGGTGAATCAAGGACAAGGGGTCATAGTCTTAAAATAGAGAGGAAGAAGAACTTCTTTAGTCAAAGGGTCATGGATCTGTGGAACTCACAGCCACACAAAGCAGTGGAGGCCAGGTCACTGGGAGTATTTAAACAGGATGGGGAAAGGCTAGAAATTGGAACGAGGTGTGAGCGCAGTTTAGCTTAGTGTAGTCATGGAACAGAATCGATGGGATTAGTGGCCTGCTTCTGCTCCTTTATCTTGTGAGTGAAGGGGAGGGAGGTGAAGGAATGGTGGGAGAGAAAGAAGGAAAGGATGGAGGTGGAGAGGGAAAGAGAGGAAGGGAATTGCAGGAGTGAGGATTTAATGGAGGGATAGATCGAGGGAGAGATGGGAGCAACAGCACTACACTGGCCCGAGGATGGCCACTGAACACCCACAGGCCCTCTTCACCAGCCCCCCCACAGAATGAGGCAACCCTGTCCGTTGTGATCAGCTCCACCCATTAATGGACAATTGAGAAACACATCAGCAGGAAACAGGATCCTTGTTGAAGGCGAACCTGCCAGATCTTCCTCCGAGACCCTTACCCGTGCCTCCAGTTTCTGAATGATCTTCTTTCCTCCCTTCAGGGCCAGCTGCTCCGCTTCCTCGAGCTTGCCACTCAGCTCCTTGATCTGTGCCTCGAGCCCCTTCCTCACCCGCTCCAGGTGCAGGGAGTGATCCTGTTCGTGGTGCAGCTCCTCAGCTAATCGGGCAGCCTGACAAACAGGAGAGAGAGCGATATCAACCTGGAAACAGGCAGAACTCACCCGCCTCCCAGTCATGAGAGTGCAATCCGCGGGGACGAGAGTGGTGGGGGGGGGGGGTGTGTGGAGAGGGAGGGGGATGGAGAGGATGTACAGAGAGAGAGGGAAGGGGTGGAGAAAGGGAGAGTGGGGGAATGCTGGTGGAAGCAGGTAGACAGGATCTTTTCAGGCACTATTAGATATGTACATGGAACTGAGATGAATCTCAGTTGGGATGCTGTTGGGAACTTCTCGGCACTTGTTAGAGCAGGTTATTTGGTTGGCACAACTCTGTGGGCTTGTACTGAGGATTCCTGTGTAACACTTTAATCTGGGGTTCTCCATTTCCTCTCTGTGGTTCGTTCACCTGACGAAGGGAAACATCACCCGAGACCTTTGGGCTGAAGATCCGTCTTAGTCAACGCTTAATTTCAAAATATGGCACAAGACTGCTGAATGTCCCTGCACTGAACAGCCTCATTTAATCCAGCACATTTGGCGGATTTCACAAATTAGTTTTACACCGACAAGAGAGATGGGTTGAAATGTGAACAAGACGCCCCAGCAGTGAACTGCACTGCCCAATCTCCTGCCATCTGCAGCATGGAGTGTTGCCGCCACCTGCTGGCAGTTCACACATTGGATTGGTGCCGGAGAGGTAAAGGACAGTCCATCAATAGACGACACCCAAGCAGTAAAAAATGCAAATGCAATTTATCATTGGGACCAGCTGGCCGGCTCATTATGATCCACGCTATTTAAAGCTGATTTAATAGAAAATACTTGATCGAGTGCACGAGACCTCAGTGCAGCTGCTCCCGACTGAGATAAACTGAAACTTTCTGGTCAGAGGACGATGGGGGAGATTTGAGATCTGGGTTTCTGACTCTCCCTTCGCTATCCCAGCCGCCGTCTTTCTTTTCTGTATCCCATCCCGCAATTGGTTTTCCTTCCAACCTTTTGGAGCCTTTTCTTGGTGGCAGCGGAGGTGGGGACAGGGTTCACCGAGGACTGACTGTCAGAACACCTCACCTCCCTGGGTCACGACCCATTGCTTTGGTCTGTGAAAGCATTGCTGATCAACAACAGTAAAACACGAAAATCCGCAGACACTGTGGTTGAAGTTAAAAAACACATGAAACTCAGGAGGTCAAACAGTGTCCTTTACGTAGCAAAGTTTAAAAATACAGAACCGAAGTTTCGGGCTTGTGCCCTCCATCAAGGTATGGGAGAATGTCGGCAGGTGTCCGAACAAAAAAGGTGTGATCGCAAAGGCAGGAGGTGATAGATGGGGAAGGGAGGGGACAGCAGTGATTAATGAGAGGAGGAGAACTGGAGAGGGAAGAGGGAAGCAGATTAGCAGAAACCAAAAAAGTCTATGTTGATGCCATGTGGCTGGAGACCGCCAGACGGAACATCGGCTGTTGTCCTTGGTCTTGGTGGGACAGTGCACAAGGCCGTGGGCAGGGATGCGAATGTCACAGAATTGAAATGGTTGGCCACTGGGAGGTCCCTGTCACTGGTGCAGACGGAGAGAAGGTGCTCAGCGAAGCGATCTCCCAGTCTTCTCTGATGTAGAGAAGGCCACAAAGGGAGCAGATACATGTGTGAAGTGTTGCTTCACTTGAAAGGACCTGGACTGTGGTGAGGGGGGGAGGTATGGGTGCAAGTGGAAGGTGCGAGAGTTGGGGGGGGGGGGTGGGGTGAAAGTGTGTACAATTGGTGGGAAGAGATGAATGCACAAGGGAGTCACAGAGGGGAGCAGTCCCTGCGGAAGGCAGAGAGGGGAGGGTCTGGAAATTCCGGAGGATAATGCAGAGGCTGGTGGGTGAGGGTGAGGGAGATTCTATGCTTTGTTACGTCTGGGGCAGAGGGGACCAGGGCAGATGAGCAGGGAGTCGAGGAGAGGGCCGTGTCCATGGTGGTCGAGGGGAAGCCACATTTATGGAAGAAGGTGGGCATTTTGGAAGCTCTGGACTGGAAAATCTCATCTTGGGAACAGAAGGGGATGGAATCCTTGCAGGGGGCAGGGTGTGAGGACATTTTATCCAGGTAGTTGTGGGAGTTAGCGGGTTTGTAATATCAACAGCAGCTGGGCAAGAATGTTGCAGGAGGAAGCCCCTCCTGATGATGAACAAGGACCCCAGTCCAAAGTCCCCATAGCCTTAGGTACCATTACTCATTAACAAGCCACCATCTTCCACTTCAAACAGACCCAATGACTTGGCCACCATAACCGTCTCTAGCAAAAAAAAAATCCAGATTCACCACCCACTGAAGAAATTTTTCCTCATCTCAGAGAAGATTTCGGGGGCGGTATATTCTATGGAATTCTCAAGGTGCAAAATATTCCATTCGATCCCTTCACGGCACCACCTACATTAATGAAAAACTCATCTCATCAACCAGCAAGGTGTCCGATCTAGATACGTCAGGCGAGTCTGGCAATGAGGGGGTTGTGGAGCCTGGCACTGTTCTCACTAGAGTTTAGAAGGATCGGGTGCGGGGGAAATGTTCTAGCGCCGTGAAAATGTGGAGGGATTAGATGAGGAAGTGGTTTCCACTGGTGAAAGTGGCGAGGTCACCCTGAAGATTGAGAGGAGTAGATTAACGGCGGAGATGAGGAGAATCTGTTTCTCCCAGAGAGGAGTGAATCTGCGGAATTCTCTGCCCAAGGAAGCCTTGTTGAATGCATTTAGGGCCAGTTAGATTTTTGAATAGTATGGGAATGAACGGTTCTGGGGAGCAGGCAGGCGGGTGGAGCCGCATCCGTGGCCAGATGAGCCAACCATCCTGAATGGTGGCACAGGCTTGACGGGCCAGATGGCTGGTTCTCCTTCCTCTCCATTTATTATCTCAGTATGGGAACTGTTCTGGCCAAAATTCTGATCTCTTCGGCAAAACAGTGCTGACCTTACACATTTTGGAACTGAAGTTTCCCTCTGCTACCCTCTAACTTGACACTTCTGCTTTGCACATCATCCAGGAGCCTGGATAGTATGTGAAATAAAGATATCAGTAAACCAATTCAATACAAAAGCTCGCAGGGCCCCTTCTTACCTCACCCACTGCCTTCTTCACCTTCTCGTCCGAGCCTCTGAACTCGTTGGCCAGCTCCTCATGCTCGGTGACGAGTTGCTGCAATTCCGCCTCCAGCTTGCGCTTGACAACGGTTGCCCCTTGGTACTGGAGTGGAGGAACGGTTGGTCAGCTGTGCCCCGGAAAGTCAGGACACTCCTCCCCCACCACCAGGCCAGGATCATGACCCACCCTCCCCCTCCCGGATGTAGTGTGGCATCATGTACAGATACAGGGGACTCCTTTGTTATTGGGGGGAAGAGGGGAAACAATGTTGTGTTCCTGGGAAATGGTTCATGTCGCATTCTGCAACACAAAGTCCCATCTTCCACCAATAAACGTATTTATTTCCCTTTTTGTTTCTCATGGGAGTGAATTTTATTCCTCGTTTCCAATTGTTGGGTCGTGATTTGTGAATTCTGTACGGATGAATTTCCATAACCCAAACTCTGTGATCCACACAGTGGTGGGGGGGGGGGGGGGGGGGAAGAGTGGTGGGCCCACCTCTGTCTGGCTGACCTAAGGGGTGAAGGAGGTTTCCCGGGGCAATACAGTCTCTGGGAGGAATTGAGAAGGGAGCTAGTTAATTCCCAGCAGGTGAGAGGACGGCTAGTGGGAAGCAGTGGCGCGAACCTGGGACCAGTGACAGCCAGTCCTTCATTCCATTAACTGGGACCTTCTGCTTCACGGAGCCTGCTTGTTGAGAATGTTCGGGGGCAGGACAGAAAGAGTCCTGGGGAATGGGGAAGAGGCAGGATGGACAGCTGAAGAGACGCAGGATCTAGTGCCCGTGTTACCCAGCACCCGCTTCCGCTGCTCAGCACTTCCTGGGGAGTCGAGGCCGCCAGCGACCTCCTGGCTTCCCCTTTATCGCCCGCCTGGAAAGGGGGAGTGGTGTTCGAGACACCATGGATGACAGACCAAGGGGTTGCCACAGGGATCATTTCCACTGGTTTTGGAAGTGGCGGGCTGGGGAGGAAATGAGGGGGAGCTTCCGGTAGTCTCTGGTAAATGGTGAATGCAAGCCTTTCCGCAGCACGGTTGGTGCGATGAGTGGAACTGGTGATCTGTGTTCGACACTGACATCTGCCATTAGGCGAGTGGAGTTCATTCTTCTCCAGGTGACCAAGGGCAGTTTGGTCTGGTTCATCTGGGATCTGGCTCTCCCCTCCCGGCGAGCCCTGAATTTACATACCTCTGATAGGTAAAGGCATTGTGGATCACTTGCCACATGGCCACCAAAGACTCAGTGAGGGCTGGGTAAAAGGCAGGAAAATAGGACTGGTTCTGGTAGATAACTTGGTCAGCATGGATGAGTCAGGCTGAAGGGCCTGTTTCTGCATTGCTTGGTCCTGTGACTCCCTAATGTAAGCGGTGAAGCCTACCAGCACAGGTCGGACGGGCAGAGTGGTCTTTGCCTATTCCCAGCAGGCAACACACAGAGTTTTGACAGACAAAGGGCAGTTCATTACGAAGCTGCCCTTCAGTCCGTGGAATCGATGCCTCACCGCAGCTGGGTTGAAATCCTCCAGGCCCATCGCTGTGGAATTTACACGTCCTCCCTGTGAGCATGCTGTTCTGAAAGGCGTGGGGGGGGGGGGTCGGGGTGAAGGGGGTGAACTGGCCTTTGAAATTGGCCACGAGTTTGTAGGTGGGTGTCAGAATGAGCATGGGATGTGTGAGAATAATGAACTGAGGTAGGGTGGTGGATGAACAGCGCAGACTCAATGGGTTGAAGGGTCTTTTCGCCTGCTTTCTGATTATGCCAGTTCTCAAAGTTTTCCCCACTTCCTTCCCTGAACTATTCTCCCCCAACACGACCAGCCAACAATCCCTCCCCGATTTTCCCACCACCACCAGCTCATTAACCCCCCTCTCTGATTCACCCACCATCACCAGCCCATTAACCCCTCTCCACGATTCTCCCACCAGCCCATTAACCCCCTCCCCAATTATTCCCCCACCACCTGCCCATTAACCCCCTCCCTGATTCTCCCCCCCACCACCAGCCCATTAACCCCCTCCCCCACACCACCTGTCCATTAATCCCCACCGCCCTGTATTCCACCCCCCCCCCAGCACCGGCCGTCAAGCCTACCCACCAATAACAGCACGCGCCAAAGTCCCTCTGTCACCCACCTACAGCTTCGCCAGCTACTGAAGAGGGAGCCCAGGGGTCCGAGGGCTGGACGAAGGGGGTAGTGGTGGGGCGGTGGATGAACAGTATTGTCACAATTCTCTCCCCCCGATGTGGGTGACCGGCAGACAGAGGCAAAACAAACCCGGGGGGGGGTGGTATCGTTCAAGTCACGGTTAGCACAACGCTGTATTTAAAAAAAGTTTTGGAACTACTCAGCAGATAGAGCTGCTCCTTTCATTTCAGGGATTTTTAAAAATCTCACACAGACACGAGGCAAGGGGAGGTTGTCATTTTCACAAGGTGTGGGAACAGGAGCTCAGACACATGGGCTGAGAGAGGTATAGAAGTTGCACCAAGCTAAAGCAGAGTAGGGTAATGGACTTCGCATATGAGGGGAGACCAGTACAGTCCGGGAAAAGTGGGGTGAAAGACCTGTCTCTGTGATGCTTCCCCCACCCTCCCCCAGCGCTCCACACCTGTGCGTTAATCTCGTTGAACTTCTCCGTCATCTCCAGCAGCTCGTGCTCGAGCAGCTTGCGG
The DNA here is from genome assembly GCF_036971445.1 of Narcine bancroftii. Taxonomy (NCBI): domain Eukaryota; kingdom Metazoa; phylum Chordata; class Chondrichthyes; order Torpediniformes; family Narcinidae; genus Narcine; species Narcine bancroftii. The sequence goes on along the minus strand of NC_091471.1, from coordinate 339,832,028 downwards.
GAGCGCTCGGTCACCTCCAGCGAGCCGCGCGCGTCCTCCAGCTCGGTGGAGAAAATGCCGCAGCGCCGCTCCACCAGGGCGTGCTGCTCCCGCAGCTCCTCATGGTGCCGGCCTTCCTCCTCCATCTGGCTCTGCGTGTCCTGGGTACAAAGGGCACAGCTCATTTCGCGCCGGCTCACAGCAGGGATGGAGGTCTGGTGTGGGGGGGGGGGGGTCAACCTCTCACAGCAAAGGGTCACAAATCCTCAGAGCACATCCCCTCCGAACCTCCACATCAGCCCACCGCCCTCACCAGAGACACAGCAAGTTCCACGGATCCTGTTCCATGGTTGGCGCAACACCTTTACAGCGCAAGCAATCGGGACCGGGGGGTTCGCATTCTGTGCTGTCTGGAAGGAGTTTGTATGTTCTCCCCACGTCTGTATGGGTTTTCTCCCAGTAGGGGGGGCTCCGGTTTCCTCCCACCGTTTGAAACGCACTAGTGGTGCAGGTTAATGGGGCAGCACAGACGTGGGCTGAAATGGCCTGATACTGTGCTGTATGTGTAAATTGAACCACTAGATCCGCCTGCTGCTTTGATAATAACCTTTGGCATCCATCCTAGTTCCAAGAGAGATGAGAAGGCGAGTTTACTGTCATATACACAGTATAATGTAGAGATACACTCAAATTCCTACTTGCTGCAGTCACAGCTTACGCAAGATGCACTAACTAGAATAACTCGGATTAAATGAGCACAGAAAACCAAGATAATAAATATAAAAGGCTAGATAAATAAATATCTCCGATAGGGTGAGACCAAAGGATTACTCAAGCAGTCAGCATGTGAGACGTACGCAGTGGAACAGACTCTAAAAGAGAGAGAAAAGATGAGATGAAATCGCAGACAGTTGCATCTCCTCTGATTTTCTTTGGAGCAGCAAAGGACAAGAGGTGACGTAATGGAGGTCATATAAGATTACGAAGGGCTTAGATAGGGAGGGGAGTCGCAGTCTGTCTGAGGGCAGTTTGCTGTTCTAAGAGGGTCATGTGGTTTTCTCTTGAGTGAGAGAGAGAGAGAATTCACTTCTACAGTTCAGCAGCAGTAGCTGGGACTGGAACAGGACAAGCTGGCAAGCTTGTGGAAAAACCCCATTTTGAAGACAGGTTGCAAGTTCTTAGTTCAGCCTGGTCAAAGCCCTTGTAGACTATACAAGAGGAGATGGCTGGCTGTATAATGTCTCACTTGAAATAAGGGAAACAAAAAGGACCGCTGTGGTGATCTGAAAGAAAAGAGGTTATCATCTGGAAAACTTTGATGGGGCAAGTTTCTTCGTCAAGACACTGACGTGGCTGATCGGAAGGAATCAGTTTGTGTCCAATGAGCAACAAGTCTCTCTCTCTGAAAACCAACAAGAACCTTCCTGAGCAGTAACCATTTACCTTTCAAGCATCAAAGCCTGGTGAAATTCATAAACTTTAAATTCTGTGCACAGAATAAGAATTGCCTGCAACCGGTGCACTTGGAGGAGTGAGAAGTGAAATTGGATTGTGAATCTAAGAACTTTTCTGAATGTATACATACACTGCGTACACGTGCGCTTAGAATTAGAAGTGAGTTGTTAATAGTATTAAGTTAAAGTTTGAACCTGTGTTAATAGGCTTTTCCAGGTGCATTCTATGCTAAGAATGCATCTGAAGAAGCAGAAGTGGCCCTTTAAATTGCTGTTCAGGTGGTAGCGTTTAAAGCGCAACGCTGGCCACCTGAAGGACACAGCTGCACAGGATGCGGCTCTGAGCCCACTCCGGCTCCTGCCCAGTGTCAGCTGTGATTATCAGCCTGACCCTTTAACATCCGCTTTCAGACAGCTACATTCAGGTGGCTGGGGGAGCCACTGAGCTGAGCTGATTATCCCTCTCAGAGGAGGGTTACATAGCTCACCTCAAGAGTGCCTCCTGCACATTCAGGTGGCCTCAAAACAGCCGCATCTTGCCTAAACATGCGGCTTTACATGCGGCACCTGAAAGTGCCTAAAGTTTAAAAATAATTGAAAGCAACTTTTGTTTAAGTAACCATTTGTCTTAGTGAATTTCCATTGCTGCTGGATTTTGGGGTCCTCTGGGCTCATAACGCAATGAAAAGCTTAGTATTCAGCAAGTTCACAAAACACCCCATTTTGGGTCCACATTCGAGCCGCATTTAGAGTGTAGCTATTAGTGCCTCACCATTACAGCGCCAGTGTCCCGAGTTCGTATCCATCTGTAAGGAGTTTGTGCGTTCTTCCCATGTCTGCGAGGGTTTCCTCCCACCCTTCAAATCCGACACAGGTTGTAGTTTAATTGGGCTCATGGGTCAGAAGGGCCTGTTACCCTGATGTATTTTCAAAAATCACTAAACAAGTTCACCGAAAAGGATCCTTACGGTAATGATGGCACTTAACTTTCATCTCAATGGCAGCAGGTCAATCAAATATAAATCGAAGCCTGCCGGTGGAAATGAGTCCGCGTCAGTGTGACGGGACATTCCAAGATGCAGCGAGCTTCCAAGAAGCATGGGGGAGGTGGGGAATCTGGGACCAGATCTGCAAGTGGTTTGAGCGACCAATTTTCCCAGCTCCTACATTTTCCATGTAGTCTAGACATACAATAAAACAGAACATGCTGGAAAGGTTCAACAGAACAGAGACAGAAACTGAGTTAACATTGCAGGTCGATAAACCGAGATCTACTAATAGCAGTGAATGATTAAATCTCCTCCAACAATAATGCATAAAACAGATTAAATGCAATGTTACTAAAATGTTCTAGGAAAAATAAATGGGTAGCACTTGGCATCCAGAGACTGACAAGGCACAAACTTGAGTCAGAATTTTGAAAGCAGTGGCTCTGTTGGTTGGTGACAGGAAATGGATAGAATCAGAGACCAGGGATGGTGCAACGCAAGCTGCTCATTGGGTTTTGATGGCCCTCTACTGGTTGTTTCCAGAATGGCTGTGGATGGGATCAGCGTCCACCCAAGACTTTGCACTGGCTTTTGGGAAGGCTTTGAGAGAATTTTTAAAAAAAACAGAGGAGCAAAGAACTTCCAGCATATTCTGCACAGTCTAGGAAGCAGCGTGCATGGTACCACACACTAAGCAAGCCATGCTAAGAACATCTCGTGTCAGGTTGGAAGATAGGCTGGAGAAAATGGAACCCTTGGAAAGGAATGCTCCCCGTGACACCAGCTGCCTCTCTTCAAAATACCGCTTCACTTCGACGCACTGAGCTTGAGAAGGCTTCAAATGAACAAGTGCAAGCTCTTTACTTCAATCTGAACTCCAGTTCCGACGAATGTGACTTTACCACAGGAGGGGGAAGAGATCAAGACCAGTGCTAGAGAGATAGGGGTAAAGAAGAAAAGTATTCAGTGTTCCACGCGGCTGACACGTGCAATCAGTGGAATAAATGGCAGAAATCCCTGGAAACACTTAGCAGGTCAGGGGGAGAGAGAGAAGCAGAGCTAACGTTTCAGGAAGAAGAGCTTCCCATGATAAAAGAAAAATCTTCAAACTGAAACACCAAAGCCTATTCCACTTTCTTCAGATGCTACCCGATTTGGTGAGTGTTTCCACCACTTTTATTTCAGATTTCCAGCATCTGCCCTTTTTTAAAAAAAAAAAATTCGATTACATATAAATCAGGGAACGGGTGGGTCTGACTGTTCTCTCAACAAGCGGAAGGCTTGTTGCCCACAAATTGGCTTCTGCGTGCAGTACATTCAGTGACTGGAGTCTGAAAATACTACAATGGGAGACGGGCAAAGAATCATAAAGTCATATAACATGGAAACAGGTCCTTCGGCTCAACTTGCCCACCGTGACCAAAACATCCCATCCAGTCTAGTCTCGCCTACCTAGCTTTGCCACATAGCCCTCTCTATCTGTCCATTGTTTCTCTTAAATGTTGCAATAGAACCTGCCCCACCCATGTCCTCCAGCAGTCCGTCCCGACATCCACAACCCTGTGTAAAAATATTTACGCGTTTCTGTTAAATCTCTCGCCACCCTTCCCCCTTTAGTTTAAACCAGTGGTTTTCAAACTGCCCCCTAAACTCAGATTCCACCTGAAGTAATCCCTATGCCATCGGTGCTCTGTGATTGATAAGGGATTACTTCAGGTGGTGTGTGAGAGGGAAGGTTGAGAATCACTGCTCTAGACCCAATTGCTACTGAAATATTTTGCTTGAGAAAAATTGTCATTAGCCCATTTCCTCTGGAGCTCTGAAACGGTGCACATAACGAGTCGATGAGATACGATTAAAACAGCGGTTTTCAAACTTTTTCTTTCCACTCATAGAGCACAGAGCACTTTTGGCATAGGGATTGTTTCAGGTGGAATGTGAGTTGTGGGGGCAGTTTGAAAACCACTAGTTTAAACCTGATTGCCGATTCCCATAATCAGGGCAAAATACTCTCTATGTTCACCTGACATATTAAAGGGAGAGTTTTTATTGTGTTCAACACCTGAAGTGCATTCACATTTGTGTCGATGAGGTGTTGGGGAGTGTAGATAATGGGCCAAATGTCCTGCCTCTTTGCTCTCCACCCCGTTAGCTTTGCTCTTGTGGGATGTACCAATCCCACCAGTCAGTGGACTCCCTCACCCCCCACCCCCACCCATCCCACCCCCCTCGGGTCTCCGAGAGCTGGCCTCACCTTCATTTGTTGCTGCAACTTCTTCAGTAGTTTCAGTAACTCACTGTTGTTCTTGTTGCTCTGGTCCAGCTGAACCTCCAGCTCATTGAGGTCATTCTCAAGCTTCTTCCTCACCCGCAATGCCTCTGCTCGGCCTTTCACCTCGGCATCGAGACTGGCCTGCAGGGAGTCCAGGGTCCGCTGATGGTTCCTCCTACAAAGGCAAAACATAATCATTCCAGTGACCAAAGTGTCAGCAATCGAGGAACCTTGAGTACTGAAGTAAACCTAATATTCTTTCAACCAGCAAACTACACAAAATAGCCCCACTTGCTGTCAGATGAAGACATTTTTCAACCAGCAGCTTTAATTACAAACACTTATAACTGTACAATGCGATAACCCCTTGGTGGGGCTCTCAACTTCCACACTCCACAAATCCCTGTTGCTGGTGTCCCAATCATACTTCGTCCTATTCACCCAGCACTCCTTTGCTTCATTACACCACAGGTGAGGTCTTTCATCCCAGGACAATGTGATGGCCCATGTAATCCTTCTCCACGACAATCTAATCCTTCCCTAGCTCACATCCACGTGGCCGTCTATGGCTCGTTTAAATGTCCCCATTCTACCAGCCTCCACACCACCCGTGGCAAGGCATTCCAGGCACCCACCACTCTGTGTAAAAAAAAAAATCCATACCTCGATGTAGGGCTCAAGCCCGAAATGTCGGTTATGCATTTTTACCTTTGCTACCCCAACATTTTCTTCTGGGGCCTTAAAGTTGCTTCCTTTCAAAGTCCCTTCCTGTGCAAGCAAACATGGGGTCATCATCTCCAATGCAACTCTTCAAATCCTCTATGCCCTCAGTTTACATCCCGAATTGTAACCTGGCCAGCCCCGTGAGCCCAGGACTTCCCCCACCCCGAAAACTGTGCCTTCTATCCTGCGTGAATTTTTTTTTGAGTACGTATTTTATTTTTGTTCTTCCAAAACCACAATGCAATCTTTCTCAACAATGATATGTTACATTCAGAGTCCATTCCCACCACCTACCCCTCTCCCTTCCCTCCCATGCCCAAATAGCTCAAGGAAAAAGATTATGTAAATTAAACTAACATAAAAAAACAAAAATCTATAGAGTCGCAAACCCTTAAAGGAACCAAATATAAACCCAGAGTATCATAAAAATGAAAAAGATACGAAACAAGAGCATGCATGTGCGCCCTGACCCACTTCATTTATCTCAATTGGTCCACTATTAGTAGGGATTTTAATCTGTTTAGGAGTGTTACTAGATCTGCGTGCCTATAGGTTACAAGTAGGCTTCCATACCCTGACGAATGTGACATATTTTCTCCTTAAATTGTATGTTATTTTCTCCAGGGGAATACAACTCTGTACCCCCATATTCCATTGTGTACTGTTTAGTTGGGAGTCAGACTTCCATGTGACTGCTATATACTTCCTTTCTAGACAGTTTCCAACTCATACCCACATTTCCCAGAAGGTTCAATTCCGGATCCTGTGGAAAATCCCCATTTTTTTCAGAATGCCCCCCAGAAGTACCTCACCTTTGCCTGTATGCAAATCCTTCCCACTTGGATGGTCACAAGAATAGAACGTTACACCACAGTCGAAGCCTTTCAGCCCACGACATTGTGATGGCCCATGCAATTCTTTGCCATGACTATCTAATCCTTCCCTTCCTCGCCTCCATGTGCCGTTTAAATGTCCCCATTCTACGAGCCTCCACCACCACCACCAGCCCTGGCAAGGCATTCCAGGCACCCACCACTCTGTGTATAAAAAAAAATCACACCTCGACAAAGGGCTCAAGCCCGAATCGTCGGTTATGCATTTTTAACTTTGCTATATATCTTGACCTTTTGAGTTTCTCCTGCAGTTTGTTTTTACTGCAACCACAGTGTCTGCAGATTTTTGTGTTTTGTGCTGTGTAAAAAAAAACATCCCACGTCTCCCCTTTCCTCCTCTCACCTTAAACAAGTGTCCTCTACTCCTGTTGCCCCAGCTGGGGAAAAAAAAGGTTCTGGCAGTCCTTTCTATGCCCCTCGTAATCTTACATAATCTCTATTATGTCACCTCTCATCCTTCATCTTTCCAGAGGAAAATCGGAGGAGCAGCACCTGTCTGCGATTTCATTTCAACCTTTCTCTCTCCATTAGTATAACCTGCCCTGCTGGGCACGGCTCACATGGCGACTGCTGGAATAATCCTTTGGCCTCACCCTATTAGAGATATTATCCTACTCCCCCCTCACCCCCACCATTTTCGCATCTGAACAAGTAACTAATTTTTGTTCCTCCCCACCTCTGTCCAAGGGCCCTGGATAGCAGCTATTGAATCCGTTCTCTCTCTTCATGGGAGCTACCTTCCCTACTGACTACTTCCAGCCATTTTGTTTGAGGGTTTCCACATCAGTAGTTTTGTGTCTAATTGTCGAATGCATTAGAGGCTGGTACTGCATACTCACCGCAAGGGGGATCAGATTCCGCGAGAAGTTATGGAAGAGAAAAGGAAAGAAATGTGAGCAAAGACTAGAAATAGGTTTTCACTCGTAAAAAGTGAGCAGGTTGATTCATTCGAGGAGCTGTCAAATGCAGCAAGAATGATATAGCTCTCATACAAATTGCATGTTCCAATGCCCATATTTATTTATCAACATCCATTGTATTAGCATTCCCTGGGCAATGGTGACCTTGAGAGCCTTGGGCAAGGGGGATAACTTGCTTCCACCTTTCAGCCCATGTCAAGGGAACATTAGCCACTGTGAATTCGTTACCCAGGGTGGTAAGGTGTATCCGAGGACAGCAACTGCTCAGCTTCAAGACTCCAGGTGTAGAACATGCTGTGGGCTATGGTCACTGGGACGAGAGGCAGAAATAATAGTTCGGCATAGACTGGATCGGGGGGGGGGGGTGGCGGGGGCAAAGACCCTGTTTCTGTAAGTGGTGTGCTATGGTTCTAAATGTCTGTTACTTTCTCCCAACCAACTTTTCTTCCAGTTCAAATCCGTCCCATATTCCAAGGTACAGCGAGTGTGGTGGAACCATTGTTTAATACTGTTTGTGTGTGTATGGCTGGTCCACCCCTTGCTGATTGCACCCGTGGGTCCTCCCCCTTGATTCACCTAATAAAGGCGGCAACGCCATGACCCCTCCCCCAGAACAAGCTCGGGTCAGCAACATGAGACATGCCCTCTGTTTGTGGTGGAGTAACTTCTAGTTTTTGGAATTATTAAAGGTGCATCAGTAAGAAAATTCCTTTGCATGAAATCCAGTGAGTCAACCCATCTGTAATACAGTAAAAAACACTGTACAAAGTGCGGAGAGAGAGAGAGATCAGCGTGATGTCAGGAAAGAAACTGCCCTGGCATGTGATCTCTCACGCTCGTGAATCATCTTCGTGACGGGAGGAGGGAGACGAGAGTGTGGCTGGGATGGGATAAGTGCTTTAAAGGAGTGGATGGTTCTCCAAGGCAGCAGAAAGGGTTGATGGAGGAGAGGGCAGTTGTGGGCCGAGAACCATTGTTTTAAGCGGTCAAGGTTTGGAGGTGTGGGTACTGTGGCATAGTTAATCTCCCCCAGTTATTGTTTCAGGGTAAGGTGGAATGCTCCCTCTATTCTCCTCCATCAACCGTTTGAAGGCTAGGCAGAGAACAGGCTTCTAAAGTCACAGATATACAGCACTAAAACTGGTGCTTGTGCCACTGAATCAGTGCTGACCACTAACCATGCATTTACACTGGAGTCAGAATCATACAGCATGGTTACAGCCACTCGGCCCACTAGTCTGTACTGACCAGTGGGCACCCATCCGTATTAGTCTCAACCTCTCCACATGGCCTATTATGCCAAGACAAAGACAAGTACTTGTCTAACCACCTCTCACCACCTTGACCCAGATTCCACCTCTCCATGACTACGCCAGAGCAATTCCCAGTGACAAATTAACAACAATTTTCATTGAGGTTTGGTGAGACGAGAACTGGAGGACGTGGGTTAAGGGTGAAAAGTGAGATGTTTAGTGGGAAGATCGATTTTTAAAAAAATTTAGGCATTCAGCACGGTAACAGGCCTTGAGTTCATGCTGCCCATTTTGCATCAAATTAACCCACATCCCTGGTTCGTTTCAATTGGTGGGAGGAAACCGGAGCCCCACACAGACGCAGGGGGAACGTACAAACTTCTTACAGACAGCACATGATTCGAATCCTGGCCCCAATTGTGTTAACCGCTACGCCAGACTTGGGAGGTAATTCTTCATGTAGAGAGCGGTGAGAGCATGGAACGAACTGCCAGCTGAGGTGGTGAACACGGGCTCAATTTTGACAAATAAGAAAAATTTGGGTCGGTTCATGGATTGGGGGGGGGCGGGAATATGGTGATCTCTGGTTTGGATGGAGGCCAATGGGGCTAGACATAACAAGTTTGGCTCAGAATAGATTGGTCAAAGCTGTAGTGTTCTATGGTTCTAATATCATTGGGCTGTGGAAGGAAACCAGAGTCCCTGCTGGAAGAACTTGCAAATTCCCACCAGACGGGTGGGGGAGGAACCTGGGTGCTTTGCACAATGAGATAGTGGTTCTATAATCTTCATATCAAATTAAGTTTCAGTGAGTGACAATTCCCAAACTCTGGACCACACTTGAACCTAAATTTCAGCACCTTTCCCTTAATATCCTACCAAAATTTAAAAAAATATTTCCCTCCCACTTTGAAGAGAAGTGACAACTAAAGATGTAGTCCAAGGGCAAGTTGTGGCCACGTTTAATGACCAATCCCATTGTTATTAAGAATGGGTTAACTCCTCCCCCATCTCCCAAGCTTCTTCCTGAACAGGCAAAAGAATCCAGAGGCACATCTAGTGTAGTGGTTAATGCAACGCTGTTGCAGCGCCAGCGACCAGGATTTGAATCCTCCACTGTCTGCAAGGAGTTTCTACGTTCTCCCCATGCCTGCGAGGGGGGGGGGGGGGGCTCCGGTTTCCACCCACCGTTCAATAAGTACCAGGGGGTTGTAGGTCAAATGGCGGCACTGGCTTATGGGCCACAGGGACCTGTTATCGTGCTGTATGTCTGAATTTTAAATTTTAAAAAGCATTGAAATTTAAATTATTAAATTTTAAACATTTCACCGCTAGTTCTCCCAACATTTTACATTGCTGTGCTCAGTGCAGTTGTTGGTTCAACATTAATACAAGGGAATAAGGTTACCGTGTTGCTTCAAACTCTTCCTCCTTCTCCTGGATCCTCCGATCAATCTCCGCCTTGACTTGAGTGAGTTCGAGCTGCAGCCGCACCACCTTGTTCTCTTCAGCCTGAAACAGGGAAAAGTTGAGATGGCAGGCGGTCTGCTGGCTGGCACTGAATGACAGGATCAGCACTGACTGAGTGAGGGAGGCCAGAGGGTACAGCGGGCCTTTTCACTACCCTGTATTCTGAGGCTCGGTATCGCCTGCAAATGCATCACGACCCTCAAGCAAAGCGGCTTAACATGATACATTGATGAGGAAAAGTACCCGTTTAAGTGCATTGCACTGGTCTCATGCAGCAAACAGTAAAAATATAACCTCTTCACACACACAACACATTGAAAAAAATAAATCTTCAGCAACACACAAATCTGCTGGAGAGACTCATGCAGCACCTAGGGAAGTGGTTTTTCTTTCCACTCACATACTGCCTTAAGCAATCCCTATGCCATAAGTGCTCTGTGATTCGGAAGGGATTACTTCAGGTGATACGTGAGTGGGGGGGAAAAAGGTTGAGAACCACAGCTCTCGACCCAATTGTTACTGCAATGTTTTGCTTGAGAAAAGTTTATTGGCCTATTTCCTTTGGAGTTATGAAACTGTGCACATAACGGTTATTGAATTAAGTACAATCAAAACAGTGGTTTTCAAACTTTTTCTTTCCACTCACATACCACCTTAAGTCATCCCTTACGAATCACTGAGCACTTATGGCACAGGGATTCCTTAAGGTGGAATGAGAGTTTGGGTGGCAGTTTGACCTAGAGCAGGGTTTCCCAACCAGGGGTGTGAGATAGCATTCCAGGGGGTGCGAGATAACATTTCAGTTTTTTTTAAATAAATCCATACTCCTTCAATTTGGATAATATGTCGGATGATGAAGAGCTGAAGGAAGATCTTATTGAACTGCGCACAAATTGTGTTCTTGAAATGCAGTTTGAAAGCAAAACTTTGGAACAATATTGGTGTTCGGCAATGGACATATTTCCAAGACTTGGTGAAAAAGCTCTAACTGTGCTCAGCCCCTTCGCGACGACATACTTACGCGAGTCTGGATTTAGGGCCCTTTTGTCAATCAAGACAAAATCTAGAAATCGCTTGGGTGCCCAAGCAGACGTGCGGATTGCTGTCAGCAACAAAGTGCCACGTTTTGAAATACTCTTAAGCAATAAACAGAAACAAGAGTCATTAAATTAAAATTGGCTTCTGAACATTTGTACATTAGTTCTTTAATGTTTTTAAAGACATTTCATGCATGGGTGAAAATTTAGGTTTATACAACTTTTAATTTGTTCTAATATTGTTTCTTTTCCATATGTTTCATTTTTGTTTATATATTATTAAAAATTGATTAGACAGATTTGTTTTGGTCACCTTCACCTTTATTCTTAAATAAATTATTACTTTATTAAAATATTTTAGGGGTGCAGGGCATAAAAAAGGTTGGGAACCACTGATCTAGAGGAAGTAAAGGGTAGCCAAAGTTTCAGGCCTGAGCCCTCCATCAGGAATATTTCCTGGTGAAGAGGCCATGCTGGAACCTTTGGTTACCCTTTATTCCTCTGGATGCTGCATGACCTGCTGTGTTTCTCCAGCACATTTGCGGGTTGCACTTGACCCCAGCATCGGAATACTTTCTTGTTTAACTATCAACCCTCAGGCAAGGGACTCCCCCCCCCCAGACAACAAAGACCCCACCAACTGCACCACAATTCTCATACAAAGCCGTTACTGCAAATATACTTGAACATTGCTACTCCTGTAAATTTAACTAAAATTTAGACTGATTCTTGTAAAGATGCCATGTGTTCAAACATAGCTCTTACAGATACCAAAATCTAATCAAATACAGTAAAACCCCTAGTATCTGGCATCTATGGGGGATTGGTAGATGCCGGATAAATGTATTTTCTGGTTGCTTGACACTCACTCTTACAACGTCTCACTAATACACCTATATTTAGAATAAACAATTTAAAAGACAAAAATACTACACTGTACTTACACTGAACAAACTTCACTTGCATGAATATATAAACCTTAAAGTATTTTACCATATTTTCAGTCACATTCTTTGAAAACATTTAACCGTCACTGCATCTGTAGGTTCCCCCTCCACTGAGCCGCCCAAAAAACGAACAATAACCTTATAGATAATCAAACCCAGCCCCCCACCCAAGTTTACAGATAAAGTCTTTGACTGTGGCAACTCTTACTAACCGGGCATAAGGAGATACTTTAAAAGAGTCACCCCAATGGCATCAACCAGCTCTTTGTCCTGGGCAACTCTATTTCACACAACTTTATTCAAACAGCTGCTACGAGCAAAGCACGACCAAGGCTGGCTCCCATCTTCACCAAAGGTTTATTTGTTACTTCAGAGAATATTTACTTGTACAATTTCAAACTTATTTTATCCTTTTTTTTAAAGACATGAGTCCGTATTTCCCAATTTATACCCAATTAACCTGCACCCCCAGTACGTTTCGAACAGTGGGAGAAAAATTTATTTTCCTCGATTTTTTGCCTGTTGCTTGAGGCTGCCGGTTGATTGAGGGAGTTTACTCTATAGTATTCAGCACAGGCATCTCCACACTGCAACCAAATCCCAAATGTTGCTGCTTGATATGCTCAGCTTGTTCATCTAATGTTTGTGTGTCTTCTGGTTTACTGAACCTGTTAACTAGTGGATCTTGCAGCTGAGAATCAGCTCTTTTGCTTTGCATCCCACTGCTATTGTTGCGCGGAGCTAAGCTGTGATTTTACACCTGAATTATTCAAAGTGGGGCTTGCACCAACATGAATCAAAATCGTTCTAGTGTCCGATCATGATCGTAGTGACATACACCTCCTGAGGGCAATGCAGGGAGGAGGAGGGGAAAAGCCAGGTTTGGTGAAGCACGGCTGGCGTAACGGTTAGTGCAAAGCCTTTACAGCCCCAGAGATCAGGACTGAGCTTCGAATCCCGCACAGTCAGTAAGGAGTTTGTACGTTCTCCCTGTGCCTGCGCCGGTTTCCACAGGGGCTCCGGTTTCCTCCCACCACTCGAAATGTACTGGGGATGGAGGTTAATTGGGTGTAAATTAGGCGGCACGGACTCGGGCCGTTACCGTGGTGTATGTCTAAATTTAAAGGGATATAGACAATTGTAAAGTTTGAAACAAGAACTCAGACCCAAAACATTGTCTCAAATGTTTGCTGCCCCTCCTAATTCCCCTTGAGAAAGGGCCGAACTGTTTTCTTGAGGTGTTGCAGCCTCTTGGATGAAAGAGGTGAACATGAGGTCAGCAGATGCTGTGGAACTGCAGCACGACGCAAATGCGCGGGAAGAGCTCAGCAGGTCTCGCAGCGTCCGTGGGAAGTAACAGGCTCGGGGTTGAACGGAAGAGTAGCCACAGTGCTGTAGGAGAGTTAGACTTGGTCGTGATGAGGATATTTGGTAAGCCAGGGTGGTGTACTTCTTGGAAGGAATCTTCAGTTTCTGATGTTGCCTTGGTTCCTCCGAGTGGTAGAGTTTGCAGGTTCCCGGGGTAGCCTGGATGAGCAGTAAATGTCATATTATGTGGTGGGGACAGGAGTCCCCCTCCACTGGATATCCAGACCGAACTACTCTTGTAGCCACAGGATTTATCTGGTTGGTCCAATTAAGTGACTTCTAACTACAGTATTACCTCCCCAGGATGTAGATGGTGGGGATCTCAGCAATGGTATTGTCAAGAATTATTATGGTTAGGTAACTCAACTGTTGGAGATAGTCACTGTCTGACACATCCTGCACTATTAACGTTTCCAGTGCCTTAACAGCACAGTTAGCGCAACGCTACGATAGAGTCGGCGACCGGAGTTCGAATCCGGTGGTGTCTGTAAGGAGTTTGTATGTTCTCCCCGTGTCTGCGTGGGTTTCCTCCCACCCTTCAAAATGTACCAGGTTTTAGGTTAATTGGATGTAATTGGGCGGCACGGGCTCGAGGGTCAAAAGGGCCTGTTTCCATGCCTTATGTCTAAATAAAAATAATAATTAAAATCTCCTTCTGTCATGGGGTGGTGGGGGGTGGTGGTGAGAGGCGGGAAGGGAGTAGATGAGGGAGTCATGGAGGGAGTCGTCATTGCGGAAGGGGGAGAGGGGAGGAGGGAAGAATTTGTTTTTGCTGCAAGGAGAGGGATTGGTTCATTTTGTGAGGCAATCTGAGTGGTTTCAAACCTCAGTGAAAATCCCCACTTCTACAATGGGACGAAGGTCATTGATAAACTTCTAAAGACGGTTGGGTTTCAGACACTGGCCTGCTGATCTGCTGGGGTTGGGAGGACCAGCCAACAACCAACTTGTGTGAGCTGCGAGTCTAGGAATTGTGTCTTCCAGTTAACTTTAGGGCTTCTGGAGTGCGTTGAATACTGCAATCACTCTCACCTGAACTCTCCAGGCCATTAACACAGTCACATTATGATGAGGCCTGGAGGCAGGAGGGACTGGTGAAAGCCAATTGGTGATATCAGTGAAGAACAAGGGCTGGTTCAATAGTATAACAGACCACGTCTCCTCCCACTTTTCTGAGGATGGAGAGGAGATTGATTGGAAGCAATCAGCCTGATGTGAGGGGCACAACAGTGCTGGTAGCTCACAGCCCCAGGACATGTATTCAATCCTGACTTCATTTGCCCTATGCAAAGAGTTTGCACTTTCTCCCCTTTGGGGTCTTCCAGCATTCTCTGCTTTCCACCCATATAAGGTTCAGTGGTTTCTGTAAGTAAGTGGCCAAAGGAAAATTGCACGGGTAAGGATAAGAATGTAATGGGCTGAATTGCCCCATGTCGTGATAAGGATAAAAGTTTGGATTTGTTGCGCTGGTTTTTTTTTCCCTAATGAAATCCCTGGGAAACGCTTCCCACTGGAGGCAGGCACCAAGGCTGCAACAGTCGTTGAACAGACATCCCAGAGGTCCACGATAGCTGGGAAGTTGTCTCACCCCACTTCCTATGTTGCAGCCAGTACTCTCAGCAGGTACTTGGCTAAGGGTGATGATTACCTTCTGCAATGTTGGCTGGGTATGGGGTTGGGCAGGACTTCAACTGGACTTCCCTTTATTTCTTCCTCATGATGTTACCACATCTGGGATACGCTCGGCTAAATGTTGCATGCGCGCTTGCCAACTCCAATACTGAAGACATCAATTCTCGAGAAGGAAACCAGCCCAAGGCTTCCTGCGTCGACGTTGACACTGATTGATTGATCAGTGCCATAGCTTAAGTCCAGCTAATCTGCTTTGGTTCACCTTCTTATGATGTACTCAATTGCTCTTGAATTGCAAATCACAAGGAAATAAGATTCCAGTTGCAAGTTGGTTAAAGCAAAAATAAATTTCTGGGAGATTATCACATTAGCCAGCCATTAAGCACTAGACTCAAAATGTCAGTGAAGTCAATGCGACCAGACCGCCAATGAGCAGTCAATTCAAAATCAGATGTTTTGTATTAATACCGAAGCCTCCGTTAGAACTCAAAGAGCGCCAACTGTGCATACATAGATGAAGTAGCTGGTTATCAGAGAATTAGATTAAGAACGTAAATAGAAGCAGGAGGTGGCCATCTGGTCTGTCGAGCCTGCCCCACAGTTTAATAAGATCATGGCTGATCTGGCAATGGACTTGCATCCACCTGCCTGCCCCTTCCCCATAACCCTTAATTCCCCTACTATGTCAGAATCAGAATTTATTGTCATGAACAAGTCACAAAATTTGCTGTTTTGTGGCAGCATTCTTATTATAACCATCTTACAACAATAAATAATAAAATTGTGCACAAAAAGTAGGGCAGCGTCTTTGGTTCATTGATTATTCAGGAATCTGATGGCAGTGGGGAAGAAGCTGTCCTGTGCTTGTCTTTAGGCTACTGTACCTTTTTCCCCCTGATGGTAGCAGAGTGAAGAGGGCGTGGCCTGCATGGTGAGGTGTCTTTGAGGATAGAGGCTGCTTTTTCAAGACACCGCTTCATGTAGATGTCGTCAATGGAGTGAAGTCTGGTGTCTGTGATGTCACAGGCCGAGTTAACAACCCTCTGGAGCCCATTCCTGCCTGAGAGTTGGCGCCTCCGTACCAGGCAGTGATGCAACCAGCCAGAATGCTCTCCACGGTACACCTGTAGAAGTTTTCGAGTCTTCGGTGACATACCGAATCTCCTCAAACACCTTACATAGTATAGCCGCTGGTAGGCCTTCTTTGTGATTGCATCAATGTGGAGGGTCTAGGACAGATCCTCGAAGATGTTGACACCCAGGAATTTGAAGTTTCTGGCCCTCTCCATTACTGATCCCTCAATGAGGACTGGGTCATGTTCCCCTGACTTTCTTCTTAAGTCCACAATTATCTCCTTGGTTTTGCTGACATTTAGCACAGGTTGTTGCTGTTAACATCATTCCACGAGCTGATCTATCTCCCTCCTGTGCACCTCCTCATTGCCATTTGTGATTCTGCTGACAACTGTGGTGTCATTGCATTGGAATTGTTCCTGGCCACATAGTTATGGTGTGTAATGAGTAGAGTGGTGGGCTGAGCACACATCCTTGGGGTGCGCCTGTGTTGATGATCAGTGAGGAGACGACGTTTTCCAATTCGTACTGACTGTTGTCTTCTGATGAGAAACTCAAGGATCCAGTTGCCAAGGTGGGGTGGGGTGGGGGGTACAGAGGCCTACAGTTTGTAGCTTCTTGACCAGCACTGAGGGAATAATGATATTGAAGGCTGAGCTGTGGATGATGAAGAGCAGCCCTATGTATGAATTGCTGTTTTTTTTTTATTTTTTATTTTTCACACCATAAATCACATTAGCCATGATACACACTTTTTCCTTTTCACACATATACAGTGACATTTTCTCCCCCCCCCTCCCAACCCACCCCCCCCCACCCCCCCCCCCCCCATCCATTTAAGGTATACAATCTAGGATACATTAAACCAGTCAGACAATGTTGTCACTCAACAAAAAAAAAACACCAGAAATTCTACTGAGTCCATTCTTTTCTTTCCTTCTCCTTCCATCAACTTAGGTAATGATTGTCCCCGGTAGGTTTTCGCTATTGTATTTAATGTAAGGCTCCCATATTTGTTCAAATATTTCAATATTATTTCTTAAACTATATGTTATTTTTTCTAATGGAATACATTTATTCATTTCTATATACCATTGTTGTATTTTCAAATTATCTTCCAATTTCCAGGTTGACATAATACATTTTTTTGCTACTGCTAGAGCTATCTTAACAAATCTTTTTTGTGCATCCTCCAAATCAATTCCAAATTCTTTGTTTTTTATGTTAATTAGGAGAAAGATCTCTGGATTCTTTGGTATATTGTTTTCTGTTATTTTATTTAATATCTGGTTGAGATCCTCCCAAAATTTTTTTACTTTCTCACATGTCCAGATTGCATGAATTGTTGTTCCCATTTCTTTTTTACATCGAAAACATCTATCAGATACTGTTGGGTCCCATTTATTTAACTTTTGAGGTGTAATGTATAGTCTGTGTATCCAGTTATATTGTATCATACATAGCCTCGTATTTATTGTATTTCTCATCGTTCCAGAACATAATTTCTCCCATGTTTCCTTTTTTATCTTTATATTTAAATCTTGTTCCCATTTTTGCTTAGTTTTACCATTTGTTTCCTCATTCTCCTTTTCTTGCAGTTTAATATACATATTTGTTATAAATCTTTTGATCATCATTGTATCTGTAATCACATATTCAAGGTTACTTGCCTCTGGCAAACTCAAACTGCTTCCTAATTTATCCTTCAAGTAGGATCTCATTTGGTAATATGCCAGCGCTGTATCTCCATTTATATTGTACTTATCATTCATTTGTTCAAAGGATAAGAATCTATTTCCTGAAAAACAATTTTCTATTCTTTTAATCCCGTTTTTTTCCCATTCTCTAAAGGAAAGGTTATCTATTGTAAAAGGGAATAACTTGTTTTGCGTCAATATTAGTTTTGGTAATTGATAATTTGTTTTATTTCTTTCTACATGAATCTTCTTCCAAATATTGAGGAGATGATGTAATAGTGGAGAACTTCTATGTTGTACCAATTTTTCATCCCATTTATATAATATGTGTTCAGGTATCTTTTCCCCTATTTTATCTAATTCTAATCTTGTCCAGTCTGGTTTTTCCCTTGTTTGATAAAAATCTGATAGGTATCTTAATTGTGTGGCTCTATAATAATTTTTAAAGTTTGGCAGTTGTAAGCCTCCTTGTTTATACCATTCTGTTAATTTATCTAGTGCTATCCTTGGTTTCCCCCCTCTCCATAAAAATTTCCTTATTATTTTCTTTAACTCCTTGAAGAATTTTTCTGTCAGTTGTATTGGCAATGCCTGAAATAAGTATAATATCCTTGGAAAAATGTTCATTTTAATACAGTATATCCTTCCTATTAGTGTTAGTGATAAATCTTTCCAATGCTCTAAATCGTCGTGTAATCTTTTCATTAGTGGATAATAATTGAGTTTATATAGTTGGCCGAGATTTTTGTTTATTTGTACACCTAGGTATCTTATTGCCTGCATTTGCCATCTAAATGGAGATTCCTTCTTAAATTTTGAGAAATCCGCATTATTCATAGGGATTGCTTCACTTTTATTTACGTTTATCTTGTAACCCGACACTTCTCCATATTCCTTCAATTTCTTATATAATTCTTTTATTGATCTGGTTCTGTTAAGTACACTATAACATCATCCGCAAATAGACTGATTTTATATTCCTTGTCTTTTATTTTTATTCCTTTTATATTATTATCTATTCTTATCAATTCTGCTAGTGGTTCTATAGCTAACGCAAACAATAAAGGTGATAGTGGGCATCCCTGCCGCGTTGACCTGCTTAAGTTAAATTGCTTTGATACATGTCCATTTACTGTCACTTTCGCTAACGGTCCCTTATATAATGCTTTATTCCAATTAATATACTTCTCCGGTAAACTGAATTTTTGCAATACTTTGAACAAATAATTCCATTCTACTCTGTCAAAGGCCTTCTCTGCGTCTAAAGCAACTGCTACTGTAGGTGCTTTATTTCCTTCTATTGCATGAATTAAGTTAATAAATTTACAAATATTGTCTGTTGTGCGTCTTTTTTTGATAAATCCAGTTTGGTCTAAATTTACCATTTTTGGTACATGCTCTACTAATCTGTTTGCTAATAGTTTAGCTATTATCTTATAATCTGTGTTTAGTAAAGATATTGGTCTATATGACGCTGGTAAGAGTGGATCTTTCCCTTGCTTTAGTATTACTGTAATTATTGCTGTTTTACATGAATCTGGTAAGCTTTGTGTTTCATCAATCTGGTTGATTACATCCAGGAGGGGCGGAATTAATAAGTCTTTAAATGTTTTGTAGAATTCTATTGGAAATCCGTCCTCTCCTGGTGTCTTATTATTTGGTAATTTTTTTATTATCTCTTGTATTTCTACAATTCCAAATGGTTCAGTTAATTTATTTTGTTCCTCTATTTGTAGTTTTGGTAGTTCAATTTTAGTCAGAAATTCATCTATTTTCCCTTCTTTCCCTTCATTTTCAGTTCAGTATAATTGTTCATAAAATTCTCTAAAGTTTTCCTTAATTTCTTTTGGATTATATGTAATTTGGTTGTCTTTTTTCCTTGATGCCAATACCATTTTCTTAGCTTGTTCTGTCTTAAGCTGCCATGCTAGGATTTTGTGCGTTTTTTCACCCAGTTCATAATATTTCTGTTTTGTCTTCATTATATTCTTCTCCACCTTATATGTTTGTAGTGTTTCATATTTTATTTTTTTATCCGCCAATTCTCTTCTTTTAGTTATATCTTCCTTCATTGCTAATTTTTTTTCTATATTTACTATTTCCCTTTCCAACTGCTCTGTTTCCTGATTATAGTCCTTCTTCATCTTGGTTACATAACTTATTATTTGCCCTCTAATGAATGCTTTCATTGCATCCCATAGTATAAACTTATCTTCCACTGATTCCGTATTTATTTCAAAATACATTTTTATTTGTTTTTCAATAAATTCTCTAAAATCCTGCCTTTTAAGTAACATGGGGTTTAATCTCCATCTATACATTCTTGGAGGGATGTCCTCTAGCTTTACTGTCAATATTAAGGGTGAATGGTCCGATAGTATTCTAGCTTTATATTCTGTTTTTCTTACTCTATCTTGCATACTCGCTGATAACAAAAATAGGTCTATTCTTGAGTATGTTTTATGTCTAGCCGAGTAATATGAATATTCCTTTTCTTTTGGGTGTTGTTTTCTCCATATATCCAAAAGTTGCATTTCTTCCATTGATTTAATTATAAATTTGGTTACTTTGTTCTTTCTGTTAATTTTTTTCCCAGTTTTATCCATATTTGAATCCAAATTCAGTTTGAAATCCCCTCCTATTAATATGTTCCCTTGCGTATTTGCTACCTTCAAAAAGATATCTTGCATAAACTTTTGATCTTCTTCGTTAGGTGAATATACATTGAGTAGATTCCAAAACTCCGAATATATCTGACATTTTATCATTACATATCTCCCTGCTGGATCTATTATTTCCTCTTCTATTTTAAATGGCACATTTTTACTAATTAATATAGCCACTCCTCTTGCTTTTGAATTATACGAAGCTGCTGTTACATGTCCTACCCAATCTCTCTTTAATTTCTTGTGTTCCAATTCAGTTAAGTGTGTTTCTTGCACAAATGCTATATCAATTTTTTCTTTTTTTAGTAAATTTAGCAGTTTCTTCCTTTTAATTTGGTTATGTATTCCATTAATATTTAAAGTCATATAGTTCAACGTAGCCATTTTATACTTTGTTTATCTTCCCTTTCCGTTTCTCCATCATTACCTTTCCTTCTTATACATTTCTGTTTTCTTGTTTTAAACCCTTTATAAGACAACATTCCTAAAACATCAAACATTTTCCTTATTCTCCTATTTAAAACTTCTTTAGCCCCAATCTCCCCTTCCCCTCCTGAGTTGTCCTTTATCCCTTGTCGGACAACCACATCTCCCCTCTCCATTTGGGTTTGCGAATTCACTCGCAAGCGTCAGCTGATTTTGCAGTGACCGCAACTCCTCCCCACCCAGCCCCCCCCCCAGAAAAGATTTCACTTTTCATATGTAACAAAGGTCACTCTTTTAGTTCCCTCCTTATTCCCTCTATTCCATTTCCTTCCCTTATTAATTCTTGTCTATACTATCTATATTTTCCTCTAAATACGGATACATTCACGTATGCACATTATACATATACACACTTATACCTCTTTACCCACATACATATAAATCGTGGTCATTTTTACTCTCATTACACGTCTTCATCCCTCAGTCTATTTTGTAATTGTTCTGCAAATTTTCATGCTTCTTCTGGATCCGAGAATAGTCTGTTTTGTTGTCCTGGAATAAATATTTTCAATACCGCTGGATGCTTTAGTATAAATTTATACCCTTTCTTCCATAAAATCGCCTTTGCTGTATTGAACTCCTTTCTCTTCTTTAGGAGTTCAAAACTTATATCTGGATAAATGAAGATTTTTTGCCCTTTGTACTCCAGTGGTTTGTTGCCCTCTCTTACTTTTTCCATTGTCTTCTCCAGTACCTTTTCTCTTGTAGTATATTTTAGGAATTTTACTAAAATAGATCTTGGTTTTTGTTGTGGTTGTGGTTTAGAGGCCAATGCTCTATGTGCCCTTTCTATTTCCATTTCTTGCTGTAGTTCTGGACATCCTAGGATCCTAGGGATCCAATCTTTTATAAACTCTCTCATATTCTTGCCTTCTTCATCTTCCTTAAGGCCCACTATCTTTATGTTATTTCTTCTGTTATAATTTTCCATTATATTTATTTTCTGAGCTAACAGTTCTTGTGTCTCTTTATTAGATTCCTCTAATTTCTTTTTTAAGTCCTCTACCTCCATTTCTACTGCTGCTTCCCGCTCTTCCATCTTGTCCATTTTCTTTCCCATTTCTGTTAAGGTCATATCTATTTTATTCATTTTCTCTTCTGTGTTGTTTATTCTTCTTCTTAAATCATTAAATTCCTGTGTTTGCCATTCTTTAAATGACTCCATGTATTTTTTAATAAGAGAAAGTATATCCTTTATCTTGCCTTTCCTTCTTCTTCTATTTCACTGTACTCTTCCTCTTCCTCTGGGTTGGCCATCTGTTGTTTCTTTGTTGCCCTTTTCTTCTCTTCTTTCTTGTTTTCATTGTCTTCTGTGTTCTCTTCTTGCTGCAGGTTTTCTGCAGCTGTCGTTGCCGGCTGTGGAGATCGACTCCCCAGCTGGTCCCCCCTCCCGAATGTGTGTTTTTTTTTCATGCGCATCGCGCATGCGCAACTCCTCGCGCATGCGCGGTTGCGCACTTTTACTCGGCTCAACGAGCCATTTTTGTAGTCCTATTTCTACTGACCTGATGGAGCGGGTTTCTCTCTCCACCGCGGGCCTCTTCGAACAGGTAAGGCCTTCTCCTTCTTCCTCCGTTGTCTTCTCTTCCTCTCTTCTTACCGTTGATTTCGATTTTTCTTTTTTTGTCGCCATCTTCTTTCCACCTTTATACTCACTTTTCTTTAACTTTATTTCTGTGCCTTTGTGTTTTCCTTTGTTTTTTCCGACTTTTCTGGAGAGGGCTGGAGTTCACCGTCCGGACACTACTCCATCACGTGACTCCCTCCCGAATTGCTGTTTTTGAGGTGATCCAGAGCTGAGTGGAAAGCAGCGATATTGCATCCGTTGGGAAGCTAGGGTGACCATCAGCAAATTGCAGTGGGTCCAGATCTTTGCTTAGGTATGTGTTAATTCTGGCCAAGACCAGCCCTTCAAAGCATTTCATCACAGTTGAAGTTAGTGTTACTTGGTGATAGTCGTCGAGGCAGCTCACACTGCTTTTCTTGGCCACTAGGATGATTGATGCCCTTTTGAACCAGGTGGGAACCTCTTGACTGCAGCAATGAGAGGTTGAAAATATCCGTGAACCTTCTGGCTAGTTGGTCGGTGCAGATTTCAGTACCTTCTCAGGTACGCATTCAGGGCCTGATGCATTGTGAGGGCCCACCCTCTTGAATGATGTTCTGATGTTTCTCTCAGAGACAGTTATCAAAGGTCCTCAGCCTTTTCAGGTATTCTAGTAGGCACTGTTTGGTTCTTCTTCTCAAAGTGGGCATAGGTGTTCAGTTCACTAGGTAATGAAGTGTCACAGCCATCTATGGTGTTTGCCCTCTCTTTGTAGGCTGTAATGATCTGCACTCCTTGCCATAGCTGGCGTGTATCTGTCTCTGCCTCTAGCTTCCTCTGGAATTGCCACTTTGCTTCAGAGATGGCCTTCCGCAGGCCGTACCTGGACATCTTGTAGAGACCTAGATCTCTGGCTTTAAACATCCTCATTCTTACTCTCAAGAGATTGCGAATCCTCTGGTTGGTGAACACCCAGGAGGTGCACGTGGACACACACTTCTCCACGCAGGTCTTGAAGAAATCGGTGACGCCTGTTGCATATTCATTCAATCTATGGATGAGATCTCAAATGTGTTCTAGTCCACCAATTCAAAGCAGTCCTGCAGATGCTCCTCCGCTTCCCTCGACCATACTTACAGCATCTTCACTATTGGTTCTGTGGTCCCCAGTCTCTCCTTGTGCGCTGGGAGTAGAAGTACAGCCAGGTGATCAGAAGTGCGGTCGTGCTATGGCAGTAGGCGTTCTTCATGGTGCTGCAGCAAAGGTCGAATGTGTTGGCTGCTCTGGTCTCGCATGAGATGTGTTGGTGGTAGTTTGTCAGGGACTCCTTCAGGTTGGCCTGACTGAAGTGCCCTTGAATAAACGGGAAGGCATCCAGATGTGCAGTCTCATGGTAGTTAATCACAGTGCTCAGTCCCACCAGGGCCAGCCTGACCTTAGCCTGGGACAGAATGTGCACTGCAACCAGGATGATGGTGGTGAGCTCCTTCGGCAGGTAGAATGAGCGGCACTTGATTGCCAGATTTTCCAAGTTGGGGGAGCAGCACTGGGTCATGACTGTCATGTCTTCACCACGATGAATTGGTGATGACACAAGCGCCGCCTCCCCTGGTTTTTTTCCTGATGCTGGTGTCTGGTCAGTGCGTGGAGGGTGTAGCCCTCGGGGCTGTAGCGCCATGTCCGGAATGTCCATGTTTCACCAGGCTTCTGTAAAGCGCATCACATAGCACTCCACGATGTCTCTCTGATGTTAAAGTCTGGCTTGAGCTCATCAAGTCTGTTCTCCAAGGATTATACGTTGGCCAGGAGGATGGTAGGGAGCGAAAGGCTCAGGGCCCAGCCTCTCAGCTTAACCTGTAGCCCTCCCCTCACATCCATGTACTCATCTAACCTCCTCTTACATGACAGAATTCACCCTGCTGCAACTACTTCTTCCGGTAGATCATTCCACTCAGCCACCACTGTCTGAGTGAAGACGCATCCTTTTCTATTACCCCTAAAGTTTTGCCCCTTAACTTATGACCCCCTGTACCAATCTCCCCTACCCTCAGGGGAAAGAGCCTATTCACATCTACTCTATCTACACAATTTTAAATATTTCTATCAAATCCCCTCTCAACCTTCTACATTCCAATGAATAAAGTCCCACTCTACTCATTCTTTCTCCATATTCAAGATACTGCAATCCAGTCAACATTTTGTTCAACCTTCTTTGCACCCTCTCTAGCCTTCATTCAATTTTAACCTTGTATCGCAGGAGAAGGCCCTCCCAGACCATGCCGCTCTATTAACTTACCAACCCCATTATGTTTTGGGGGATGGAGGAAACTGGAGCACCCGGAGAAAACCCATGTGGACCCAGGGAGAGCATGCAAATTCCTTACAGACAGCACCAGATTCAAACCCCCTAGGTAGTTCTCAAGAGGCATGACCCATGACCCACTAGTTAATTTGTCTGTGATTACTCCCAAAAACACCTGGAACGGTGGGTGAAGCAAAATCCCGTCAGCTTCCAGCGATCCTCTTCTCATTTAACTACAACTCTGCCTCTCTCCTGTCTCTGCCCTCTTCTATCCAATTACAACTCTCTGCTCTCCAATTCTTCTTCATTGGGCCGTATGTACGAGTGATAAATAAGCTTACACCTAGGCAAGAACACCCAGCAGCCTTGTGTGTAAGCTGGTGAAAGTGGGTGGCGCACGTAGCACAGCAACGCCAACGAATGGGTTCGTATCCTCACTGTATGTCAGGAGCTTGTAGGTTCCTGTGACCTTCATGGTTTTCTCCGGGTGCTTCAGTTTGCTCCCACCCTCAAGGTTACTGGGTGTAATTAAGGAAGCATGTGTTTCCAGCCCTTTGACTGTTCTGTATCATTAAAAAAAAAGGCCACTCTGGTAGACAAACATACTTTTTATATGCCTCAACAGAACCCAAGCACAAAGAGCTTCCCCCTCTGTGGGATATATATTCTCTACCATTTCAGACCATGGTTTATTGTGTATCTAACAGTAAAATGCTGGTATCTTCACGATGAAAGGAGTTTATGGATTTAGCGGGGTTTTATTGCTGCGTTTACCTCCAACGCTGCCTCCGATTCCTCGAGCGTGGCCTGCAGCTCTTCTTTTTCCATCTCTAGTTTCTTCTTGGCCTTCTGCAGCTCGTGGACACTTTTACCCCCCTCTCCCAACTGGTCCGTCAGGTCAGTAATTTCCTCTGCAGAACAAATCCAGTGAGGGGAGAAGGGATGCAAGTCAGCAATATTAAACCAAACTTAACCATGCCCTAAAACTGAATTGGTTGAACTCAACTGTGTCTTTAACCCAGCACAACGCCCTTGGTGCTTCACAAGACCACCACCTGACAAAAGTGACTCCCCCAAAAAAAAATTAGAATCTCAGACGCTGGAAGGTGCTGAGAAGTATAACAGGTCAAGTAGCATCTCTGGAAAGTGAAATAGCCAAGGTTTCAGGTCCAAAACCCTCCAGCATTCCTGAGGAAGACTGAAGCATTAGTCTAGTCAACAGGGGATGGGAAGGGGTGGGGCGGAAGAGATGGGACATTGGGGATTTTATTGATCGGGGCACTTAATGAACAGACACGCTCCTCTGTCCATGGAGTGCGTTGTTGCCCTTGTGGCCTGTGTGAAGCCGTACACTCCTGCCAGCAGTCAGAAAATGCCACGAGCAGTGACCCACAGAGAGTGACGTTCCAGGAAGTGAGCCAAGCCTGGGGGGGGCTGGGGGAGAATTGGGTTGAAGGAGCAGCGTGGATTCAGAGATTCAATCCTGAGCATGGTTGGGGGGGGGGGGGGGGCGCTCTGACAAAGGTCTTCCACCAGAAACCAGTTCCATTTCTCCTCTCTCTCTCTGATGCAGGCTGGCCTGCTGAGAATTTGCAGCACTGTTAAGAGTGTAAGCCCAGGCAAGCTCTCCCAGGGGGAGAGCCTTCTTTTTGTTGAGATAATATATTGCTTTACACTTAGCTAGGAAGTTGCAGAACTCTACTTGTGCTCAAATACAGTCTTCTGGCCTGGCCTGATCCAAATGGGGATTAAGTACCTCTGGCTGGTTCGGTTGAGGTCAGATACATTTTTGGGATGAGACTGGATCAGATTTGATCAGCTCTTTATAAATCAATTCACTAAGGCTCTGTCATGTGGAAAAGGATTGAGTGATAGCAAACAGCACAGCAAGTGCAAGCAAATTAAGGCATGCTGCCAATTCTTTAAGGTACGTGTTCACTCGGTCATCAACCTGAGGTATGCAGAGTCTCGACGCAAAATGTCAACCCTTCCTCTGTCTGCACAGATACTCCCTGACCCACTTAGCTCCTCCTGCACTGTGGGATTTGTTTGTCCTGTTATGGAAATAAAATCAATAACGACTCAGGCTCTGGTTCAGTTTAGAATCAATCATCGAGTTCTAGTGTGGCCCATCTTGTCCATGTTAACCAATCTAATCCCATTGGCCTGCATTCTCCCCATACCCCACCAATCCTTTCCTATCTATCAGCCTACCTAGATACCTTTTGAACCCACCTCTACCACTTCCTGCGGCAGCTTGTACCACATGGCCCCCACCCTCTGTGTGAAGGGGTCCTTTTAAATCTTTTCTCTCTCACCGTGAATCTATATTCTCTAGTTTCAGATCCACCTACCCTGAGATCCACCTACCCTTATCTATGCCCTATTTGATCTCTGATGCTCCGGAGAGAAAAGGCACATACTATCCAGCTTCTCATTGTTAATTCAAGCCCCAATGGACCATGGATAGTTTAGGTTTGAAAGTTATACATCTCCAGAGCCCATGGGCGATTGTAAATTTGATCCTGATCGGCAGTGCCATGGACTTGATGTGCCATGGACTTGAGGTGCCCTCTTTCTGGGTTGGTGCAGGGAGAACCAGATGGATAGCTGATGGGTCACTGAAACTTCAACAGACAGATGGGACCAAGAGGACGAGAAAGAATTATCATCATCATTGCGGAGAGAGGAGGAAACGAATAGAAAAGTCGCTGATAGTGTAGGGTGGGTCTGCTGTCCTCACCAGTCCCACAGCGGGTGAAGTATTTCTGATGCAACGCGAGGTTATCAGAAAGATGGGATAGTGTCTGGGCCACTCCACAGCATCGTTTCCATAGTTCTACGTTGCTCCAAAGAGTTCCAGGCTGAGTGTTAATTTCAGCCCCTCAGTAACTGCGAATATTTATTATCTCCGACCCTACTGGGGTAATTTAGCACTATTGCAGACATTTTTTTTTACCAAAATTCCTGCTTGACTGCAGCAAGAAAGAATCTCAGTGCGTCTTTCTCATGTCTGGGCTCAATGCTAATGGCGCTCGTGCACCCCTACAGCAGATGGTCCAAGTTTTCGAAGTGAGTCCAAATTCCTGGCCGAAAATTCCATCCACTGGAAGTTCTGAAGGGGCATGAAATATTGCTCTTCCCGCATCCACTGCCAGGGAGGTGGGCGTACTACCAGAACATTGGATTAGGTGGAACCTTCTACAGCACAACCCTGATCAATACCTGAATGACCTAACAGTCCCTCTACGTAAACCCGTTTTCCTATTTATTAATCATGCTCTTGAACGCACATTGACTTTTTTTTAAACCCTTTACGCTTCTCGGAGTTCTTGACTGCCAGTCATCTTCCTAGTGTCAGCCCTGGCTGAAGTAATATTAATTCACAACCATTATCACGCACCTCCACCACAGATTCATTTTTGTGCCCGAGTTTATGCCCCCCAAATCTACCGTGGAAGGTTTTGTTCTCCCGCTTTATTGAGTCCAGTTGTTCGACGAGCTCTTCGTAGGATGTCTTCAGTTTGAAGAGCTCAGTGGCGTATTGCCGGCATTCCTTCTGCGAGGACTCCAGCTCAGTCTGAACGTCCTCACACTTCTGACGCCAGTCTGAAATCTGCTTGTCAATCATTCGTTGCTTCTTGTCCAGGGTTGCACCTGCTGCATTAGCCTATAGAAAGTTTGGGGGGAAGGGGTGGGGGGCGGAGACAAACAACTTTAAATTCATCAGTATTCAAGTATATGCCCAATGCACAGAGTGCATAAGAAATAACAGCAAGATGAGGCTGTTTGGCCCATCACTCCTGCACTGCCACTCGACCAGATCACAGACGCGAACAGCTCTGCCTCACCACCTTGAGGAAGGATGTACCGGTGGATTCGGAGGCAGTTCAGAGGAGGTTCACCCGGTTGATTCTAGAGATGAGGGGTTAGCCTACGAGGAGAGATCGGCCTTCTGGCGTTGTACTCACTTGAATTTAGAAGAGTGAGAGGGGATCTTATAGAGAAACACATCAAATTATGAAAGGTGTAGATAAGATAGAGGTAGGTAAATTGTTCCCATTGGCATGAGAGACTAGAACTGGGGGACATCACCTCAAGATCCAAGGTAGTAGGATGGAGATGACGAAGAACTGCTTTTCCCAGAGGGTGGGGAATTTGCTACCCATTGAAGCAGTGGATATATTTAAGACAATTTAAGTCTTATAAAGTTGGGGAATTAAGGGATGTGGGGAATGGCAAGTAAGTGGAGATGAGCCTATCATCAGATCAGCGGTGATGTAATTGAATGGCGGAGCAGGCTCGACGAGGCCATTCCTGCTCCTATTTCTTATCGCTCCTGATCTTATTTCCTATTATCTGCAATTTTCCCACTGATCCAAAAACTCTCTGTGATTAAAAAAAACATTTAATGAGTTTGGTCTAATGAAAACTCTGCCGATTCACTCTCTGGGAGAAGCAGTTTATCTCTGTCTGAAATCTACTTCCCTGGATCATGAGGCGACATTCCCCATTTTGTGATGTGTGGTTTGGGTGCAAAGCTGACTTTATGTCTCATCACAGACAATGAATACTTGGGAGAAAGGAGGGGAGCCGTCTGAAGGAAACATTCACAGGCTAATTAGTGACTGTAAATTGTTCCTGGTGCAGGTGAATACTAGAGGAAATGGGGAGAGTTGCTAAGACGTCAGAGAGAATGGGATGTTGGAAAATAAGTGGTGCAATGAGATTTCTGGGCTTTGAGGAGTTGAGTTAGATTGAAAGGTTAGGACTTTATTCCCTAGGGTGTCCGAGAATGAGGGGAGATTTGATAGAATTATAAAATTATGAGATGAGGGGTACAGACAAAGTAAACACAAGCAGGCTTTTCCCACTCAGGCTGTGGGGGGGTAGGGGGGGTGTGGGGAGAGAAAGACAAGAACTAGAGGGCATGGGTTAAGGATGAAAGGTGAAATGTGGAAGGGGAACTTTTTCAATAAAAGGGTGGTGAGAATGAGGAACAAGCTGCCAGCAGACATGGTGGATTTCAACATTTAAGGGAAATTTGGATAGCTCCGTGGACAAGAGGGGTATGGAGGGCTATGGTTCAGGTGCAGGGTGATGGGACTAGGCAGATAATGGTTTGGCAAACTAGATGGGCTGAAAGGCCTGCTTCTGTGCTGCAGGGTAGTAAGAGACCCAAAGCTAAAGGGTTCTCATAGAATTTGGAATCAAATCAAGTCTTCGTCTCTTTGTGACCTTTAACTGAGAGGCTGACCAAGCTTGCTTTTCTGCTACTACTGGTGAGACTCTGGTGGAGACACACCTTCTCCAGGTCAATGCTCAGCTCCTCCACCTCCACTTGCAGCCGCTGTTTCGTTTTCTCCAGGCTGGAGCACTTGGCCTGGGCAGCTTCCACCGATTCTTCTGCCTCCTGCAATCGAGACGTCAGCTTCTTCCTGTCGTGATGCAAACGTAACAACGTTATTTGCTCTTCCAGTCCAAAGCATTTCAAATTTTGTACCAATGGTGGACGCAGACTATGACGAGAACCCTACTGGCACAAAGCCCCTCTTGTCCGAGATCTCCACAAAGCCCGCCCTAATCTCCAGAGCTAAATAAGATCAAGGGCAAAGTCTAATAGTTCCCAAGCATAATGCTCTGGTGCGCTGAGGAAACAGCAAACAAGCATAAAACTCAAAAGACTGTAGAACAGGCTTTATTCCGGTAAAAGTCTGAACACCAGTTCAAGCCTTGGTGGCTCCCGTTTGACTGGCTCAGGGGGGGCCGGCTCAGGTCTATATTCAAGTCGGCTGATAGACAGCCAGCCAGGTGGAGTCAGCCCCTTCGGTGGTCTTCCGGCAGGTGCAGAGATCGCCCCCTGCAGTCAGCTGGTGGTCGTATCACCACAAATGCCAGGTCTGACATTCAGCTTCATAAACGTACACCAAGGTTTGTTTTGCTTGAATGTGAACACACAACCTGGATGGAGACGAATTCAGAGTAGGACTGTATAACTCGCTCTCTTCTGGTCTATTAACCTTCAGCATTCTCTTTGGAATTGGCACGATCTAGGACAGACCTTGGGATTGGAGTGGCAATTTCCCATAAAATAGACTCGACGCAAGCCCAGCAAGTCCATCGTAGATTAAACTGCACTCGCTGAAATTTCGCAGTCGTAGAGGACCATATGTCACGAACATCTGGGACTGGCTTCAGTTCGAGTGGCTGAATTTCAAAGGCTTTGGAGCCACTGGGCCAGGCAGCTCAGGGCTTCCATTTTACTGGAGCAGTCCCAATGGACAACACCAGGTGGCACCAAAAGGCCAAAGACCAGGGAAAGTAGGAGGAGACCAAAAAAATACCAAGATAACAGGAAACAATCAGCAGGTTGTTCCATTAAAGAATTCCGTTAAAGTCTGTAGTCTGCACTGAGAAAAACAGAATAATGTATTTGTTTACAGATACTCAGCTATACAGGATCCAAATTCAGACATTGTACCAACCCTTCCCTTTCAAAGACAAGTTTAACAGCTGCTCTTTCGACCAATAGTTATTTCCAAAGCTTTTTTTTTATAAAAAACAGCGATTTAGAAAATGCTAGAAACGCTCTGCAGAACAAGAGACAAAACCAAAGGTCCCAGCCCCTTCACCACTACGGGCAAAGGGAGAGAGAACAGGGGTGTTCAAGGTGTATGGAAGGAGGAGGTGGAGAGGGATGAATACTGTTTCGGCAACAGAAAGTAACTCGTTTCCTCTTTCCGTTCTGACAAACGTTTCACGGCTTCTTTCACCTTCCACAGACGCCGCTCAGTGTTGTCAGCACACTCTGTTTCAGATTTCCAGCAGTTTGAATGTTTTTATTTTATTTTCATTTATTGATGATCATTGACTGTTTTCATTCTGAGGCGAGTCTATTTTATGGTGAAATGTGCAGTATTGCGTGCTTTGGACCCCAAAGGATCTTTCCTTTCAGCAATCTTTTCACTAAAATGGAGCACTGTCCTGAAACAAGTTTATTGCCATCTGAATGCACCAGTACATCCCAACGAAACAGCGTTCTCCAATCCTCGGTGCAAAACATGCAGACACACGACCAGACGTGGCACAAGCAGAAGCCTGAATACACCTGAGACTGTCTGATCTCGGAAGCTAAGCAGGCTCAAGGGCCTGGTCAGAACTTGGAGGGGAGACCTACAGGTGCTCTTGGTTTCTGTGAGGGTCGCTGGACAAAGTGGCGACTCTCTGTCTGCCTTACTGTAGACAAAAGTTAAAGAATTTAATGTACGTTACATTCTAAATGTTTTATCACATCTTTTACTTACAAACAATACATGTGCATTGAAAGAATCAGCTCTTTCTCATTCCCCTGTCCTTTCGTGAGTAGTTTGTTGCCTTAATTATAAATATCTCTTGCTCCCTTCAATAGAAGGACACCGCTACCGGGATGGTTCCAGTTTGTGACCGTCTCCTTTCAATAAAAAGGCAATTTTTAAAAAAGAAATGTTGCTTGCAAAGAATTAAAGAATGCCAAATCTCGTAGAACTGTTGCCTTGAGGTGACAGACTCCCAGGATCAGTCGCTGAGCTCTAATGTTGGCAGTGTGGATGGAGTTGGCATGGCTTTCCCGAAAATGCCGTGGTTTGGCCTGAGAGCTTGGGTTTCCTCCAGCATCCCAAATAATTGCAGGTTGGTTGGTAGGTTGATCAGCTACTGCATAAGTAAAGAGAGAAGCTGCAAACTCTGGGCCTCTGTATCCCCCTCCCCCTCTGCAACCAAATCCTTGACTTCCTCATCGAAAGACCATGGTCAGTACGAATTAGAAGCGACGTCTCCTCCTCACTGATCATCCACACAGGCGCCACCCCAAGGATGTGTGCTTAGCCCACCGCTCTACTCATTATCCACCCACGACTGTGCGGCCAGGCACAATTCCGATGCCAGCTACAAGTCTGCCAGTGACACCACGTTTGTCGGCAGAATCACAAACGGCAATGAGGAAGTGCACAGGAGGAGATAGATCAGCTCGTTGAATGATGTTAACGGCAACAACCTTGCGCTGAATGTCAGCAAAACCAAGGAGATGATTGTGGACTACAGGAGGAAGTCAAGGGAACATGACCCAGTCCTCATCGAGAGCTCAGTAGTGGAGAGGGTCAACATCTCTGAGGATCTGTCCTGGAGCCTCCGTGTTGATGCAATCACGAAGAAAGCTCGCCAGCGGCTATACTTTGTGACGTGTCTGAGGAGGTTCAGTATGTCACCGAAGACTCTCGTAAACTTCTACAGGTGTACAATGGAGAGCATTCAGGCTGGTTGCATTGCTGTGAATGTGGCAATTCTCAGGACAAGAATAAACTCCAGAGGGTTAACTTGGCCTGCGACATCACAGTCACCAGGCTTCACTCCATCGAGGACATCTACATGAGGCGGTGTCTTAAAAAGGCAGCCTCTATTCTCAAAGACCCCCCCACCACCCAGGCCATGTCCTCTTCACTTTGCTACCATTGGGAAAAAGGTACAGGAGCCGAAACATGAACTCTCAGCGGCACAAGGACAGGTTCTTCCCCGCTGCCATCAGATTCCTGAATGATCATTGAACCAAAGACACGGCCCTATTATTTTTATTTTTTATAATAATGTTGCAAGATGGTTATAATATAAATGTTTGCACTTTGATGCTGCCACAAAACACCGATATTCATGTTTGTTCTTGACAATAAATTCTGATTCCTAAACTAATTCTGAATGGTAGAATCTTGGGGAAATGAGGGGATATGTGGAGCACAATTTCTGGCAAAGAGAAATCCAGTCTTTGGGATTCAATGTCGACTTTTTTAATTTTAGAAATACAGCACGGTAACAGGCCCTTCCAGCCAATGAGCGCACTCTACTCCCACGTGACCAATTAACGGATTAACTCCCTACATCTTTGGAACATGGGAGGTAACCAATGAGGACAAGGGGTGAGTGGGCAAACTCCTTCCAGGCACGGCGATTTGAACCCAGGTTGCTTTTGTTCTAGGGAGATGAGCCATACCGCCATTGCAAACTTTCCCTTTAGGTCCTAAAGGCCTGAAGGCTACTAATTGCCATCACAGCATTAACCCTTAAATGTGTTCTGCCATCGATAAGGTCGATGTGATAAACAATGCCTGTTGACATTCAAACATTACAAAAGTGTAAATAAGAAGTACTTCCATTGATACAGCTTCAGAGGAGAGAATAACCATATGTTGACAGAAGCCGCTTTTACACACAGCCTCTGCAAAGTGGGAATACTGTGCCACACCATTCTGTGTAAGAGGTATGAATGTGGAATGGGGGGGGGGGGGGAAGAGAAGGGAGGGGATCATTGCAGTCCCACCTTTAAGCCAGCTGCGGAGGAGTCACAGCGCCGATGCGCATTGTGCAGCAGTTGTTTGGATCAGTGTAATAAAGCAAAGCTGGCTTAATGACGGGCCTTCTTTACAGCAGTTTTGTGGGATTTCTGTGTTGAAAAAAAAGGGCGAGGAGAGGTCAGACCTCATGCTTTAAAGAAATGTGACTGGAAACCTGATTTTTAGCACAGATCTTGATTGCAAGCCACGTGCAATGGAAATTAAATCCATTTTCTTTGGATGACTGCATTGCATGAAGGTGGAGGTGGAAATCATATTGATTGATGGGATAGACTTAAAGGGGCCATATGGCCTCGCCCTTTTCTCTTTGGTGCACATGATGTTCTTAGGAAGCTTTGGTGATGATTTGAATTATGGTTTATTTTCAAAAAGAGAAAGCAAATTTAAAAAAAAACAATGAAATGGCTCCAGGCTGAAGAATACAACCCACAAAGGAATCAGCGTATGGGTGGCTAGTTCACCAAAATTAACTGATGAATTTTACAACTACGACTGTATAAGAAAGGCAAACTGGATGCGTCACAACCCAGGATATAAAGCAGAGATCCCAGGACCCTGAAATACCTTGTACCAGCGAACCTTTTAATGGTATGAAATTCCGAAGGTCATTAATCACAAGAATGTCCTCAGCAATCCAAGTAAACTTGTGAGCTGGAAGGGATCAACTGTCTTGGGGAGATAAAACTAAACGATTCAGAATCCTTAACAAAAATGGCCCGCTAAACCAGAATATATATATTTAAGGCTATCACAAAATCTGTAACCACTGGCATGGGTGAAACTCAAACTTTATTTTTCCATGTGTCTTCCACAGAGCAGAGGTAACAGATAATGCAGGAACGAACTGTCTGGACAAATTATAGATATTTACACGAAGGATGGATGAATTGCAGTGAGGATTCCCAGTCCTGTTATGTTCTAAGGCAGCTCCGCTATTTTCATGTTTTCTCAGCTCAGTGGGAACGTTAACCCACTCATTCGGCCCGAGGAATAACCACGACTCCTGAGGCCTGACATCATCATTCATCTAGATGTGACTGATGGATCAGCTTTCAGATAACACATAGAGCTGTCAGATGTTGATAATTTATGATCTTCTGCATTAAAATACAGTGAAAAGCTTTGTTTTGTGTGCCATCCAGGCACGTCAACCCATGCTCAGGTAGTACAATAATAAAGCAAACACACACGGAGTGGTTCTAGAGTCAGTCAACCAGCGACCACATAGATTTCCTCTGGCCACGCCAGCTTCCTTCCGCATCCCAAAGGTTGGCCATTGTTAGTTGCCCTTGATGTATAGTTTGGTGTGGATTCTGGGAAGCGGTATTGTTGATGGGAAGAATAGATTGCAGAGAAATTCATCACAATACAGCTTTTCTCAGAATGTAATAAGTCAAAACAGCCAATGTCATATGGGAACAAAAGACCAATTTACCCTCTTAATAAATGAGAATAGTGTAGGCCTAAACTGCATGGAGAACTTAGGCCTGAACTGTGCAGACAAGTTAAGCTTAATTGCTTTCCACCTTATAGAAACCAACGCTATTAACCTAACCTGGAGGGAGGAAGGGAGGTTGCGGACCGAAAAGATGTTTCAATACCACTGAACGTAACATTCCTCATGTGATGGACCAATGTGAAGACTGAAATCCTCCAAAATTATAAACACTTGCTGATAAAATGTAGTGGAAGGAAGAGGTAAAAGAAATGTCCAATACATGTGCAAAAATATCCCAGGAGGATTTATTTTTTCAGTGCATTATGGAATGCAGCCAAGCTTTTTTTCAGAGCGTTTCTTTGATCACAAAAACCAGAACAATCTGTGCGATGTCTGATCCCAGCAAATGATAGTCAATATACCTGACTGCTTTGATCCCGGGAGCTGCCTTGGTGTCACCCCCACGGTATAAATCTGAAAGACGTGACCAAGAGCAGATGCCGCAATGAAATAATCTGCGGCATGAAGCTCTTAGATCACAGGGCTTGTTCCAAATGCAATCACGGGAAGTAAAACTTAGGAAATATCCTGTTCACCAGCTTAAAAAAAAAACCCACTATTATTTCATTATATTTATTTTCCTCTTGCAAGAATGGCAAAGACATTGTACTTTTGTGGTCTCTTCAAGGAACTGCCGTCATTCCAATAGGTACCCTTCCTTATCAACACTTCTGCATTCAGTCTTGAGGATATACCTGGAAGGGTTTGGGCCCATTGGCTTGCTTTACGATGGCTACTTTGATTTATTTAGTTTTAAAGCCTCTGCTCCCTCAAGTTTTCATGTAGCAGGTCTAAGCATTCATTAGTTAAAAAAGGGAATAGAAGGAAGATTAAAACACACAAGGCTGGAGAAACTCAGAAGGTCAAACAATGCATTTTACAAAGCAAAGATAAAGGTACAGAACCAAAATTTTATGCATGAGCCCTTCATTGAGGTACGAGCAAAACGTGGGCAGGTGCCCAAATAAAATGGTGGGTTAGAGGGTTAGGGGAAGAGAACAGTTCTACAGGCAAGAATTAATCGGTGCATCAGGGAGGGAGGGCACACCAGCGAACAAGCTGGGGGTGGGGTCGCGGGAATGTTCTGTGAATGGAGAGGGAAGGGGTGGAGAGCAAGAGGAGAGAAGATGGAGGGATGGGGAAGAGAGGGAGAGTGGGGTGTAGGCTAGCAAAGGACAGTAAGTCAATGTTAATGCCATTCAGATGGAAAATTAGGTTTTGCACCTCCAATTTCCAGGTAGTCTGGTTTTGCCAGTACACGAGGCCACGGACACACATGTCAGTGTGGGAGGGGGTGGCAGAATTGAAGGGGTTGGCCCCTTGGAGATCCCCATCAATGATGCAGCCAGAGCGAAGGAGCTCAGCGAAGCAGTCTTCCAATCTGCGCCAAGCCTCTCCAAAAGTGGAGAAAGGCACAGCGGGAACCCTGGATGAAGTAGCTGACACCCAGGGATGTACAAGGCGCTTCACTTGGATCGACTGCTTCAGCCCTGAATAGTGGAGAGGAAGGAGGTGTGGGAGCACACGCCGCGCTTCTTGCGGCTGCAGGGCAAGATGCCGAGGGGACAATTACTGGGAAGGGATGAGTTAATGAGGAAGTCACAGACAGAGGGAGCAGTTCCTATGGAAGGCAGAGAGGGGATGAAGGTAGTGTCCTGTTGCAAGAGATGGAAATTATGAAAGATAATGTGTTTGATACAAAGGCTGGTGGGGTGGTAGGTCAGGACAGTTTTAGTGTGTCTAGGGGCAGAGGGGTGCAGGATGGATGAGTGGGAAATGGAGAAGATGCAAAGTAAGGGCTGAGTTTACGGTACTGTAGGGAAAGCCACCTTTTGAATGAAGGAAGACATTTTGGATGATCTGGACTGGAGGACCTCATATTGGGAAACAGATTCGACAGAATTGAAAGAAAGGAATAGAATCCTTGCAGGAGCTGTAGGTGAAATAGATGTTGGAGTTGTTTAACGAAAAAATGAGTGCAAAAAGCTCATCTCCTGATATGGAGATGCAGAGATCAAGAAAGGGGAGGCCAGGGTGAAAGTTAGCATCAAAGTGAATGAAGCTGATGAGTTCATCGCGGCTGCACAAGGCAGCGCCGCTGCAGCCGTGTATATAGTGGAGGAAGAGTTGACGGGCTTTGCCTGTGGAGGCTTGCCCCTTGGATTGGTCCACAAAGCCCACAGGCAGGCTGGGACCCAGGGCTACTCCCTTTGATTTGGAGAAAGTAAGGAAGATGCAGTTTATGACAGGGTTATTGATTTGGATTTGACAATGGTGGATTTAAGAGGATTACTGGGGTGGGGTGAGGTGAGGTGAGGGGGTAGGGCACAAATCTGAAAGCACCAGAGATTGATGCGGCGCAGCAGCACATCTTTAACGTCGTGATTTTGGGGCACATGCTGGCACTGTCCCAAAGTAAAGGAACGACTGCTATTGTTAATTAGTAATCGCTACAACTGCTATTTACAGTCCTTGTGTTCGATTTAAACCAGAGCTTGATTTCTGTCTCTGTACCGTTACAAAGACCTTTTCACATCCAGCACATCGTTTCCATCGAAGCATGGAACAAATGCAACACAGAACAGGCCGTTCATCCCATCTAGTCAGTGCTGAAGTATTATTCTCCTTGGTTCAATTTCTTGCACCTGGACCATAGCCCTCCAAACCCCTCCCATCAATTTACTACTCAAATTTCTCTTAAATGTCAAATTGACCACTTCAGCTGGCACTCTCACCACTCGGCGTGAAGAAGTTCCCCTAAATGTGCCCTGTCAGCATCTCACATTTCACCCTCAAGCTACGTCCTCCATGTCTCACCTAACCTCAGTGGAAAACACCTGCTTGAATTTACTCTTTCTACATCCATCGTAACTGTGTATACCTCCATCAAATCTCCCCTCACTCCTTCAACACCAGTCCACTTCTCATCAGCACATTTAAGTTTTAGTCTTGGATACATTGATCTTGTCAGTCTCCCACTGTCCCCTCTCCAGATCAATAGCAGTTGTACAGTGCCCTCCAGAATGTTTGGAACATTCTTCCTTTTCCTTTTATTTGACCCTGTGCTCCAGAGTTCTAACTTGGTAATCAAACAATTCACATGTGATCACTGGGGGCTCTCCTCCCACCATAACAATGGGCACCCACAAAACTTGATGCAGGCGAAAGGCAATAAACATTGTGAAGGACTCCACACACCCCTCATGTAAACTGTTCTCCCTTCTGCCATTTGGTAGGAGTTACTGAACCACTCGGGCCCTTACGACCATATTGGGCAACAGATTTTTTTTTCCCACAAGCCATCAGGCTCCTGAATTCCCAGAAATAGTGTACCGTGGACTTTTACTGTATATTTTAATATTTCAATGTGTTTAACTATTCTAACATATTTACGTAAATATGCTCCTTGGTCCTGGAGCAACACTATCTCGTCTTTACTGTGCGAGCATGATATGAATGATAAATAAAGGTGACATCCCAGATTTTAATCGAGGTTACTTGCGTACATTTTGGTTCGACCTTGTAGAAATTACATCACTTTTTATACACAGACTCCTCATTTCAGGTCACCATAATGTTTGGAGCATTTGTGAGTACTCAGGTAGGTTTAATTGCTTCATTGGTGCAGGTTTTAGAGAGCTAGGCTTGTTTCTAAGCTTGGAATTTTTCCACATGAGGACTAGGGTTGTGCCCAATGAAAATCAAAGAAGCCATTATGAGGCTGAAAAACAAGAATAAAACAGTAAGAGACATTGCCCAAACTTAAGGATTTCTGAAATCAACTGCTTGGAACATCACTAAGAAGAAAGAATGTGCGAGTGAGCGCAGTAATTGCCAAGGGACTGGTAGGCCAAAGAAGACCTCCATTGCTGATGACAGAAGGATTTTCATCATAATGAAAAAGAAATCCCCAAATTCCTGTCCGACAGATCAGAAACACTCTTCAGAAGGTAGGTGTGGATGTGTCAGTGATGACTGTCCACAGAAGCCTTCATGAACAGAAATACAAAAGTGACACTGTGAGATGCAAACCACTAGTTAGACACAGAACCAGGGTGGTCAGATTACAGTTTGCCAAGAAGTATCTAAAGGAGCCTGCAAAATTCTGGAAAAAGGTCTTGTGGACAGATAATTCCAAGATTAACCTGCATCAGAGTGATGGCAAGAGAAAAGTGTGGAGGCATAAAGGAATTGCCCAAGATCCAAAGCATACCACACCATCTGTGAGGCATTGTGGTGGGGGTATTAAGGCCTTGACATGTACACAGCCACAGGTGCTGGCGCATTTATTTTCACCGATGATCGAACTGCTGATGGCAGTAGCAAAATGAATCCTGAGGTGCAAAGAAACATCTTATCTGCTCAAGTTCGAGTAAACTCATTGGACGGCACTTCATTCCACAGCAAGACAACGATCCCAAATATATTATTGAAGCAACTAAGGAGTTTTGCCAAAGCTAAAATCTGGAAAATTCTTGAATGGCCAAGTCAGTCACCAATCTAAATCCAAATGAGCATGCCTTCCATATCCTGAAGAGCAAACTTAAGGGGATGAGCCCCCGAAACAAGCAGGAGTTGAAGATGGCTGCAGTAGAGGCCTGGCAGAGCATTACCAGAGAAGAATCTCTGGTGATGTCAATGAATCATAGACTTCAAGCAGTCATTGCATCCAAGGGATATGCAACAAAGGACTAAAATTACTACTTTAATGTACATACCATTGCTCTGTCCCAAATATTATGGCACCCTGAAATGTGGGAATGATGTATAAAAATGGCTGTGATTTCTACAAGGTCAAGCTAAAATGAATAACATTTAGAATGTGCACTTTAATCACATGTGAATTGTTTGATAACAAATTTAAAATTATTGAGCACATGGGCAAATAAAGGAAAAAAAAAAGTATCTTTGTCCCAAACATTATGGCGGGCACTGTACTCCCCCAGCTTGCAGTAATGGGCCATTCCTTCTGTGCTCTCGTAACAATTGCCCACAACCTTGCCCAGCCCTCTAATCTCCACATTACAGAATGGATCTTCCCTTCATCTCAGCAGTAGTGCATTCAAATGCAGAACCTGTGCTGCAATCTCCAGTATTCTCTTCTTAAACATCTTCCCTAGCTATTTGGGATGATGCTTGAATTCTGGATCCATTGGCCAAACAAACTTTTAACCTCTCCTAACCTGCTTTCTCTCACACCTCTATAAGCTGCCTAGAATTACTTTTCTACTTTAAATGTCCCATATGACTTTAGTCTGTACTCCTTCCCCTGCCCTCATCTCCCTCTTCTCCTCCGTTCTCTCAATGCTCCACCCTTTTGTTCAGACGCCTGCCTGCTTTCCCTCAAGCCTTGGCAAAGGGCTCAGGGCCGAAACATTGTTTGCCCTTTACTTCCTGTCGATGCTGGGCGGCCTGCTGAGTTTCTCCAGCACTTCTGTGTATTGCCTAATCATTATTGGTGATGCTTTTAAAAGTGACTGTTCCCTGATGATATGGACTGGATTCCAATGAAAAGACTGGTTGAAGAGACCTCTGATAGGTCCTGGTTGGTTAAGGTTTTTGCCACATCAAAAGCTTAAGGCACTGGTGTCACATTGAGATACAAGATTTTTCGGTAAAATATTGATCCATTTTTGCCTTTGTATTCCAGTGTGGAGCTGGATTCAGAAAGTCTCATTTTTCAGTTGAAGGCAACACATGCAAATTGCAGATAATAGGAAATAGAGGAAACAAGCTGGGAAACACAACATTATTGCAATATTCCAGTCAAAGTAAAAAATCTTCCAACTGCCCGAGAACCTGGCCAAATGACCCAGACGCACATATTTTTGTACCTCACATAAAAATTATTCATTTGGTGGTATTGGCATCAACACACAAGCAAAAAAGAATCCTAAATCAGCTATTCTGTAAATTTAAAGACTCTCATATAACAAGATAATTTTAAATGAATGAAAATCATTACTTTCATAGGGTTCCCTTTTTTAAGATCTTTAGCTTTCTTTCAAGTTTCCGTTAATAAATAGTTAGTTATTTGGAAGTAAACCAAGCAGGAGTACGAGTTATTACTAATGCATCAAGATTATCTTAACAACTATAAGCCTGAGTAATTATCGTACAACTTCATTAATCTTGGGGTTTCGTCTGTTCAGGAGGATGTGAGAATAGGGGCTCGAGTGTAAAAGAGGGAATGGAGGAATCAGGGTTTCAGAGTGTTAAAGGGAACACAGAAACTAGGATTCTGGTGTGTTAAGTGAGCCCGGGGACTAGGATGTGGGTGTGCTAAAGGGAGCACAGGGATTGTGACTCGGGTGTGTTAAAGGGAGCCCAGGTAGTGGGACTCAGGAGTGTTAAAGGGAGCCCAGGGACTGGGGCACAGGTGTTCTAAAGGGAGCACAGGGACTGGGGCACAGATGTGCTAAAGGGAGCACAGGGACTGGGGCACAGGTGTACTAAAGGGAGCCAGGGACTGGGACTCGGGTGTGTTAAAAGGAGCACAGGGAGTGAGGCATGGGTGTGTTAAAGGGAGCCCAGGGATTGGGACTCGGGTGTGTTAAAGGGAGCCCAGGAAGTGGGACTCAGAAGTGTTAAAGGTAATACAGCGACTGGGATGTGTTAAAGGGAGTACAGCGACTGGAATGTGTTAAAGGGAGTACAACGACTGGGATGTGGGTGTGTTAAAGGGAGTATAGAAACTGGGATGTAGGTGTGTTAAAGAGAGCCCAGGGAGTGGGACACGGGTGTGTTAAAGGGAGCCCAGGGACTGGGGCACAGGTGTTCTAAAGGGAGCACAGGGACTGGGGCACAGGTGTGCTAAAGGGAGCACAGGGACTGGGGCACAGGTGTACTAAAGGGAGCCCAGGGACTGGGACTCGAGTGTGTTAAAGGGAACCCAGGGAGAGGGACACAGAAGTGTTAAAGGGAGCCAAGCGAGTGGGACTCAGAAGTGTTAAAGGGAGCCCAGGGAGTGGGACTTAGGTATGTTAAAGGGAGCCCAGGGACTGGGACTCAGGTGTGTTAAAGGGAGCCCAGGGAGTGGGACACGGGTGTGTTAAAGGGAGCCCAGGGAGTGGGACACGGGTGTGTTAAAGGGAGCCCAGGGAGTGTGACACAGGTGTGTTAACGAGAGCCCAGGGAGTGGGACACGGGTGTGTTAAAGGGAGCCCAGGGAGTGTGACACAGGTGTGTTAACGAGAGCCCAGGGAGTGAGATATGGGTGTGTTAAAGGGAGCCCAGGGAGTGGGACATGGGTGTGTTAAAGGGAGCCCAGGGAGTGGGACACAGGCGTGTTAAAGGGAGCGCAGGGAGTGGGACACGGGTATATTAAAAGGAGTACAGCAACTGGGATGTGGGTGTGTTAAAGAGAGCCCAGGGAGTGGGACATGGGTGTGTTAAAGGGAGCCCAGGGAGTGGGACACAGGTATGTTAAAGGGAGTACAGCAAATGGGATGTGGGTGTGTATAAAGGAGGCCAGGGAGTGGAACAAAGGTGTGTTAAAGGGAGCCCAGGGAGAGGGACACGGGTGTGTTAAATGGAGCCCAGAAACTGGGGCACAGGTGTGCTAAAGG
Organism: Narcine bancroftii; assembly: GCF_036971445.1. Taxonomy (NCBI): domain Eukaryota; kingdom Metazoa; phylum Chordata; class Chondrichthyes; order Torpediniformes; family Narcinidae; genus Narcine; species Narcine bancroftii. Next base: position 339,788,874 of record NC_091471.1, on the reverse strand, counting down.
GAGCACAGGGTCTGGGACTCGTGTGTGTTAAAGGGAACCCAGCGAGTGGTACTCAGAAGTGTTAAAGGGAGCCCAGCAAGTGGGACTCAGAAGTGTTAAAGGGAGCCCAGGGAGTGGGACTCAGAAGTGTTAAAGGGAGCCCAGGAAGTGGGACTTAGGTGTGTTAAAGGAAGCCCAGGGAGCGGGACTCGATGTGTTAAAGGGAGCCCAGGGAGTGGGACACGGGTGTGTTAAAGGGAGCCCAGGGAGTGTGACACAGGTGTGTTATAGGGAGCCCAGGGAGTGGGAAACGAGTGTGTTAAAGGGAGTACAGCAACTGGGTTGTGGGTGTGTTAAAGAAAGCCCAGGGAGTGGGACACGGGTGTGTTAAAGGGAGCCCAGGGAGTGGGACACAGATGTGTTAAAGGGAGCCCAGGGAGTGGGACACGGGTGTGTTAAAGGGAGCACAGGGAGAGGGACACTGGTGTGTTAAAGGGAGCCCAGGGAGTGGGACACAGGTATGTTAAAGGGAGTACAGCAACTGGGATGTGGGTGTGTTAAATGGAGCCCAGGGAGTGGGACACAGGTGTGTTAAAGGGAGCCCAGGGAGTGGGACACGGGTGTGTTAAAGGGAGCCCAGGGAGTGGGACACGGGTGTGTTAACGAGAGCCCAGGTAGTGGGACACGGGTGTGTTAAAGGGAGTACAGCAACTGGGTTGTGGGTGTGTTAAAGGGAGCCCAGGGAGTGGGACACGGGTGTGTTAAAGGGAGCCCAGGGAGTGAGACATGGGTGTGTTATAGGAAGCCCAGGGAGTGGGACATGGTGGTGTTAAAGGGAGCCCAGGGAGTGGGACACAGGCGTGTTAAAGGGAGCGCAGGGAGTGGGACAAGGGTATATTAAAAGGAGTACAGCAACTGGGATGTGGGTGTGTTAAAGAGAGCCCAGGGAGTGAGACACGGGTATGTTAAAAGGAGTACAGCAACTGGGATGTGGGTGTGTTAAAGAGAGCCCAGGGAGTGGGTTACGGGTATGTTAAAGTGAGTACAGCAACTGGGACTCGGTGTGTTAAAGGGAGCCCAGGGAGTGGGACACGGGAGTGTTAAAGGGAGCCCAGGGAGTGTGACACAGGTGTGTTATAGGGAGCCCAGGGAGTGGGACACGAGTGTGTTAAAGGGAGTACAGCAACTGGGTTGTGGGTGTGTTAAAGAGAGCCCAGGGAGTGGGACACGGGTGTGTTAAAGGGAGCCCAGGGAGTGGGACACAGATGTGTTAAAGGGAGCCCAGGGAGTGGGACACGGGTGTGTTAAAGGGAGCACAGGGAGAGGGACACTGGTGTGTTAAAGGGAGCCCAGGGAGTGGGACACAGGTATGTTAAAGGGAGTACAGCAACTGGGATGTGGGTGTGTTAAATAGAGCCCAGGGAGTGGGACACAGGTGTGTTAAAGGGAGCCCAGGGAATGGGTCACAGGTGTGTTAAAGGGAGCCCAGGGAGTGGGACACAGGTGTGTTAAAGGGAGTCCAGGGAATGGAATGTGGGTGTGTTAAAGGGTGCCCAGGGAGTGTGAGACGGGTGTGTTAAAGGGAGTACAGCGACTGGGATGTGGGTGTGTTAAAGGGAGCCCAGGGAGTGGGACATGGGTGTGTTAAAGGGAGCGCAGGGAGTGGGACACAGGTGTGTTAAAGGGAGCCCAGGGAGTGGTACACGGGTATGTTAAAAGGAGTACAGCAACTGGGATGTAGGTGTGTTAAAGAGAGCCAAGGGAGTGGGACACAGGTGTGTTAAAGGTAGCCCAGGGATTGGGACACAGGAGTGTTAAAGTGAGCCCAGGGAGTGGGACACGGGTGTGTTAAAGGGAGCCCAGGGAGTGGGACACGGGTGCGTTATTGGGAGCCCAGGGAGTGGGACACAGATGTGTTAAAGGGAGCCCAGGGAGTCGGACACGGGTGTGTTAAAGGGAGTACAGCGACTGGGATGTGGGTGTGTTAAAGGGAGCCCAGGGAGTGGGACACGGGTGCGTTAAAGGAAGCCCAGGGAGTGGGACATTGGTGTGTTAAAGGGAGCGCAGGGGGTGGCACACGGGTTTGTTAAAAGGAGTACAGCAGCTGGGATATGGGTGTGTTAAAGAGAGCCCAGGGAGTGGGACACGGGTGTGTTAAAGGGAGCCCAGTGAGTGGGACACGGGTGTGTTAAAGGAAGCCCAGGGAGTGGGACACGGGTGTGTTAAAGGGAGCCCTGGGAATGGGACACGGGTGTGTTAAAGGGAGCCCAGGGAGTGTGACACAGGTGTGTTAAAGAGAGCCCAGGGAGTGTGACACGGATGTGTTAAAGGGAGTACAGCAACTGAGTTGTGGGTATGTTAAAGGGAGTACAGCAACTGGGATGTGGGTGTGTTAAAGAGAACCAAGGGAGTGGGACACGGGTGTGTTAAAGGGAGCCCAGGAATTGGGACACAGATGTGTTAAAGGGAGCCCAGGGATTGGGACACGGGTGCGTTAGTGGGAGCCCAGGGTGTGGGACACAGGTGTGTTAAAGGGAGCCCAGGGAGTGGGACACGGGTATGTTAAAGGGAGTTCAGCAACTGGGATGTGGGTGTGTTAAATGGAGCCCAGGGAGTGGGACACGGGTGTGTTAAAGGGAGCCCAGGGAGTGGGACACAGGTGTGTTAAAGGGAGCCCAGGGAGTGGGACACAGGTGTGTTAAATGGAGCCCAGTGAATGGAATGTGGGTGTGTTAAAGGGAGTCCAGGGAGTGTGAGACGGGTGTGTTAAAGGGAGTACAGCGACTGGGATGTGGGTGTGTGAAAGGGAGTACAGTAACTGGTACTCAGGTGTGTTAAAGGGAGCCCAGGGAGTGGGACACGGGTGTGTTAAAGGGAGCCCAGGGAGTGTAACATGGGTGTGTTAAAGGGAGCATAAGAAGAAGAACCCCACAATCATGAATTTTATTGGCAAGCAATCTGATAACAGATTATTGAAGTTCCACTGAAAAGAAAACTGGCCAGAATGACCTTTGCCTAGATGGAGAGCATTAGGCGATAAATATCAGCCGAAAGACAGAATGTGTCAAATTAACCATCAATGTAGAGAGTTCGACCAAAAAACGATACTCTGAAACACTGCTTGCTTTATCAACAGATGACAACACTATGTTCTTCCAATGAAGCATGTTAAAGAGCAGATTTTGTGCTTAATCACGCAAACCTCAACAGCTTCTATGCTTCTCAACAATGGAGTTATCATTTTGACATTTGATGATAAAATGGCCCAGATTTAATCCTGTACACTAATATGTTCATCTCTGTTGACCCTTAATATAATACCATGGGTACATGCATACATTTTTCATAATTAAACCTCCGAATTTATCAATTTACAAATCAACCATTACAATCATAATATTAGTCAATGTTCCTTTTCTTATCGACAAAAATTAACGTATTTAAGCTTCTCAGCATCTGAAGTAATAGGAAAAAAAACAGCGATTATAGAAAATGGGGAACTGGAAAAGACTAATATTGATGTGGGCAATACAGAAAGAATTTCTCAAGAGTTTGCTCTCAATGACAAGTGTACTCGTGATGCCTCAATCTTAACTGAGCATGTCTTATGCAGTTTACCAACACAGAGCACATGATTGGACCATAAAGCTAATAAGCACGTTTCCGAGCGATGTGGTAACAAATCACTTTGCTTACTTGGACTCTTCAAGCTCGTCCGTCCTCTGAATGGCGTCAGTTTCGTAGCGGGTCCGCCAGTGGGTGACCTCACTGTTTAGTTTGGAAATGAGCCGCTGGAGTTCTGATTTACTTTCCTGCTCCTCCTCTACTTGCTCCTTCAACAGCTCATTGTCATGCTTGGCACTCGAGAGGCTTATAGCCATCGTGCTCTTCGACTGAAAGAACAAGGTTAAGTACTTAGATGCAGAACAACTGATATCATGGCAATTATTTCCCCCAGGGGGTGACAAGTCCCTGGAATTCTGAAGCTGACACTGTTGTTCCGGTTCATGTGGGTCCCACAGGTTAAGAACCAGACCCAAGGGCAGGTACAAAGCACACTTTTATTTCAGGGATGGAACTGGATCAACAGGGTCGCTATGTAAAGCGAACTTCTACAAGTACACAATATGCTGGGGGGCAAATATACACTTCTGGATGACGAGGGGGAAACCAACAGAAACTGGGGAAGTTACAAAAGCATACACACTCAACAATCAAATCAACATAATATTACGTGCCCCCACCCCTTGACCGGTATGGACACGGCTCTACTATCTAGCCTCTAGACTCACCCCAACCCAGTACAGGAGGTAATACTTGCATGCCACAAGGAGTCCAAAGAGGCATAACAAAGGGGCACATAGTCCTTTATAGTTCTGGAGGAAAAGCTGGGGGGGGGGGGGACGACAATCATAAGGGTCAGTGTGGGCCCCGCCAGTTGCTGTGGCCAATGGTTCGAAGCCAAGTGCAGGGGCTCATCAGGGGTGAACTGAGGCGATTCACCTGGGCCAATTGTAAGGCTTGGGGTGAGTCCTTGACCTTGACTGACAGGTAGTTTGTCCTCCGAACAGGAGCGCAGCAGCGCCACTCGGTGGTGGATGCTGCCTCTCCATTACAGGCACCTTTGGGAATACTTAAAGAGGTAGGTGATCAATTTTTTTTCGATAGATCGACAAATTAAAGGGAATTGACACAAAAGAGATGAGGCCAGAATAATGAATGACTGGGCAGATTTGATGGGCTGCTGCTGTTGTTAATGTTCTCATGTTCTTTAATTCAGGCTCATTTAAAAAATACAATTACATTCTCTAAAGTCCAGACTTTGAGGTTAATGCAGGTTACTGGTTTAAAAAGCAAGAATACAAGCTTCACTATAATAACCTCAGTCCAATAACAGGTTAAATAACTCTTACAATTTGGAAATAAAATATTTTCAGGCTCAAAGTAAGCTATTGGATAGAGAAAGGAACATGTATAGATTAGAAAGCTTGTAATAAATTCAGGCAATTGTTCCATGACTGGAGTGGAAGTTGGAGGTAGGTCAGTATGCTGTAGGTCAGTGATGGGAGCCCAACCTCGGGGTAAACTTATTGTAGTTTCCATCCTTTTAATCAGGATGGGTTGTAACTCTAACCTCCAGTCCATTAAGATGCTGAGCACAACAAAGAAGGATGTAATTCCCCCCCGCCCCCCCACGGTCATGGGAACCATGATTGAAACATTTGGACTACACACATGGTTCTGTCCAGAATCTTGGCTGGAAACCAGCTGAGTAAATAGACAACGAGAAGCTGGAGGAACATTCAAAAACAATTTCCCAAACGCCGAATGACCATTTCTACGCACGGACCAAAATGCTGACTGACCATTTCTACACATGGACCGAAATGCTGACTGACCATTTCCATACACGGACCAAAATGTTGACTGACCATTTCTATGCACAGACCAAAAGGTTGACTGACCATTTCTATACATGGACCAAAATGTTGACTGACCATTTCTACGCACGGACAGGAATGCTGACTGACCATTTCTATACACGGACCAAAATGCTGACTGACCATTTCTACACACGGACCAAAATGTTGACTGACCATTTCTACACACAGACCAAAATGTTGACTGACCATTTCTATGCACGGACAGAAATGCTGACTGACCATTTCTACACACAGACCAAAATGTTGACTGACCATTTCTACACACAGACCAAAATGCTGACTGACCATTTCTATACATGGACCAAAATGTTGACTGACCATTTTTATGCACGGACAGAAATGCTGACTGACCATTTCTTTTCATGGACCAAAATGTTGACTGACCATTTCTATGCACGGACAGAAATGCTGACTGACCATTTCTACACACAGACCAAAATGCTGACTGACCATTTCTACACACAGACCAAAATGTTGACTGACCATTTCTATGCACGGACCGAAATGCTGACTGACCATTTCCATACACGGACCAAAATGTTGACTGACCATTTCTACGCACAGACCAAAATGTTGACTGACCATTTCTATGCACGGACAGAAATGCTGACTGACCATTTCTATACATGGACCAAAATGTTGACTGACCATTTCTACGCACGGACAGAAATGCTGACTGACCATTTCTACGCACAGACCAAAATGTTGACTGACCATTTCTACACAAGGACCAAAATGCTGACTGACCATTTCTATACACGGACCAAAACGCCGAATGACCATTTCTACACACGGACTCAAACACTGGCCATTTCTATACACAGATGCTGCCCCTTCCTACTTAACACGTTTTTGCTCAAGATTCCAACATCTACAGCTTTTGTGTTTTTCACCTGAGCCTAAGAGATGATTCACTCTGTTGTTGCTACAATGGTCGGCTGGATTCTGGAGCACAGGTTCCAGGTTTTTGCATACAACCTCACCTTCATTTTCCATACATTAACATTAATGATATAAAATAATGTGCAATGAGTACCTCTACTCCTGAGGTGCCAGTTCCAGAATGTTAAACATTAGCATCTCTCTAACCTGCCCTAAATCAATTAGGTTTCCAATTATTTTTATTTAACTTCCAATTACGTTGCATGAATCTAGCATTGGTGGCTGGAATGGATTTAATGTTTAGCAATTAAACAGCACAAGGATCAGCATCTGAACTACACAAGCACCTGGCTGCTGCTATATTGGTTTAACTTCATTTTAACGTGACTCACTCAGAATGAGTGGAAAAGACTGTCGACAAAAGCAAGATCCAACATCAAAAGCCTTCTCCCAGAGGAAATGGGAAAAGCAACGTTCTGTAAATCCATGGCAGCTGCCTGTTATGTTGGAAGTACGACAGACAACAGGCCTGCTCTCACACTGGTATCTCACGTGGCACTCGAAGTATGTTACCAGGGATGAGAATGCTGATAGACACCACAAAAAGGTTGGTCTGCTGGGCCACTTTATTTTGCACTTAGCATTAATGTGAATATTTATTATTTATCTTTTTTTAAAATTTATTGTCTCATTTTAATCCGATTAAGTATACTATTTTGGTTGATTTTTATTTACCCATCCAGTTGCAGCATCCAGGAATTTAGCTAACTTACATTGCCCAAAGTACATGACAATAAACTTGTATTCATCAGTGCTTAAAGCAGTGGTTCTCAACCTTTTTCTTTCCACTCACTCACCACCTTAAGTCTTTCTTTGGCTTGGCTTCGCAGACGAAGATTTATGTAGGGGTATGTCCACGTCTGCTGCAGGCTCGTTGGTAACTGACAAGTCCGATGCGGGACAGGCAGGCACGGTTGCAAGGGAAAATTGGTGGGTTGGGGTTGGGTGTTGGGTTTTTCCTCCTTTGTCTTTTGTCAGTGAGGTGGGCTCTGTGGTCTTCTTCAAAGGAGGTTGCTGCCCGCCGAACTGTGAGGTGCCAAGATGCACGGTTGGAGGCGAGATCAGCCCACTGGCGGTGGTCAATGTGGCAGGCACCAAGAGATTTCTTTAAGCAGTCCTTGTACCTCTTCTTTGGTGCACCTCTGTCTCGGTGGCCAGTGGAGAGCTCGCCCTATAACACGATCTTGGGAAGGTGATGGTCCTCCATTCTGGAGACGTGACCCACCCAGCGCAGTTGGGTCTTCAGCAGCGCGGATTCGATGCTTGCAGACTCTGCCAGCTCGAGTACTTTGATGTTGGTGATGAAGTCACTCCAATGAATGTTGAGATGGAGCGGAGACAGCACTGATGGAAGCGTTCTAGGAGCCGTAGGTGATGCCGGTAGAGGACCCATGATTCGGAGCCGAAGAGGAGCTTGGGTATGACAACGGCTCTGTACACGCTGATCTTTGTGTTTCTTCAGGTGGTTGTTTTTCCAGACTCTTTTGTGTAGCCTTCCAAAGGCGTTATTTGCCTTGGCGACCTTAAGTAATCCTTTACTAACCACAGAGCTCCTATACTGTAGGTGGATCTGTGGTTAGTAAGGGATTACTTAAGGTGATATGCGGGTGGGAAAAAAAATAGGTTGAGAACTACTGGCTTGAAGTGATTTATTACATAGAAAGAATGACAGTGGCAGTGTTGTAATAGCAGGAAGCTGGTGCATATCTAGCAATGAGCTACCCACGGCTCAACATGGAGCAGCAGTCAGTGAGAGTCATTGCTGGAAGGACCACTGCTGGACTGGATTGGAGACCAGATCTGCTGGCTGTAAATCAATAGATGCTTTCAGTACTAAAACTCAAAAATAATACTTCATCTGATTGTTCAGCTCTCCCTGCCTTGATGTTTTACTATGGCAACCAGCCTGACAGTCAGCAACCATTGTTGAGTGTGTTATCACCGAGAAATGTCAGGGTACTGACAGGGAGAGGGCACCTTCCATAATATCCAACAAAAGGTGATAAAAGAGGTGTGAGCTGTGGGCAGCCTGTCCATGCTACAGCACTGGTGCTGCCAGCCTCCATCAATGGCCATATTCAATATGCCCACCAAGGGGCAGCCCTGAGCTTCTCATCTCAGAGCCCATCCAATCACTGCCTTTACAAACAGTTCTTCACACGATGCCGTTGCATTAGTCATTGCTGGGGCCGGGGCAGTTCAAGACAGCCCTTCCTCCAGTAGTGACTGACCTGCGAGTGTTTGGACTAGATGGACAAGAGCGCCAAAATAGTTCATCACTCCAGAATGGGTCATCGCACCAAGCTGGGTACTAGTATCGGGTGAAACAAGAATGCCTCCAGACCCTGTGATTGTGGTAAATACACAAAATTGCTGGAGAAACTCAGCAGCATTCATAGGAGGAAAAGATATATAACTAACATTTTGTGCCTCAGCCCTTTGTCTAGGACCTTCTCACACCTTGATGAAGGGCTTAAGCCTGAAACATTGGTTATACATCTTTGCTTCCTCTGGACGCTGAAGGACTTGCTGAGTTTCTCCTGCAACTTTGTGTATTTGAGTGATAATCTTTGTCTTGGCTTCGCGGACGAAGATTTATGGAGGGGGTAAATGTCCACGTCAGCTGCAGGCTCGTTTGTGGCTGACAATTCCGATGCGGGACAGGCAGACACGGTTGCAGCGGTTGCAGGGGAAAATTTGTTGGTTGGGGTTGGGTGTTGGGTTTTTCCTCCTTTGTCTTTTGTCAGTGAGGTGGGCTCTGCGGTCTTCTTCAAAGGAGGTTGCTGCCCGCCAAACTGTGAGGCGCCAAGATGCACGGTTTGAGGCGATATCAGCCCACTGGCAGTGGTCAATGTGGCAGGCACCAAGAGATTTCTTTAGGCAGTCCTTGTACCTCTTCTTTGGTGCACCTCTGAAACGATGGCCAGTGGAGAGCTCGCCATATAACACGATCTTGGGAAGGCGATGGTCCTCCATTCTGGAGATGTGACCTACCCAGCGCACAGTTGGATCTTCAACAGCATGGATTCGATGCTGTCGGCCTCTGCCAGCTCGAGTACTTTGATGTTGGTGATGAAGTCACTCCAATGAATGTTGAGATGGAGCGGAGACAACGCTGGTGGAAGCGTTCTAGGAGCCGTAGGTGATGCCGGTAGAGGACCCATGATTCGGATCCGAACAGGAGTGTGGGTATGACAACGGCTCTGTATACGCTTATCTTTGTGAGGTTTTTCAGTTGGTTGTTTTTCCAGACTCTTTTGTGTAGTCTTCCAAAGCCGCTATTTGCCTTGGTGAGTCTGTTGTCTATCTCGTTGTCGATCCTTGCATCTGATGAAATGGTGAGGCCGAGATAGGTAAGCTGGTTGACCGTTTTGAGTTTTGTGTTCCCGATGGAGATGTGGGGGGTCTGGTAGTCATGGTGGGGAGATGGCTGATGGAAGACCTCAGTTTTCTTCAGGCTGACTTCCAGGCCAAACATTTTGGCAGTTTCCGCAAAACAGGACGTCAAGCGCTGAAGAGCTGGCTCTGAATGGGCAACTAAAGCAGCATCGTCTGCAAAGAGTAGTTCACGGGCAAGTTGCTCTTGTGTCTTGGTGTGAGCTTGCAGGCGCCTCAGATTGAAGAGACTGCCATCCGTGCGGTACCGGATGTAAACAGCATCTTCATTGTTGAGGTCTTTCATGGCTTGGTTCAGCATCATGCTGAAGAAGATTGAAAAGAGGGTTGGTGCGAGAACGCAGCCTTGCTTCACGCCATTGTTAATGGAGAAGGGTTCAGAGAGCTCATTGCTGTATTTGACCCGACCTTGTTGGTTTTCGTGCAGTTGGATAACCATGTTGAGGAACTTGGGGGAGCATCCGATGCACTCTAGTATTTGCCAAAGCCCATTCCTGCTCACGGTGTCAAAGGCTTTGGTGAGGTCAACAAAGGTGATGTAGAGTCCTTTGTTTTGTTCTCTGCACTTTTCTTGGAGCTGTCTGAGGGCAAAGACCATGTCAGTAGTTCCTCTGTTTGCGCGAAAGCCGCACTGTGATTCTGGGAGAACATTCTTGGTGACACTAGGTTTTATTCTATTTAGGAGAATCCTAGCGAAGATTTTGCTTGCAATGGAGAGCAGCGTGATTCCCCTGTAGTTTGAGCAGTCTGATTTCTCGCCTTTGTTTTTGTACAGGGTGATGATGATGGCATCACGAAGGTCCTGAGGCAGTTTTCCTTGGTCCCAACAAAGCTTGAAAAACTCAAGCAGTTTGGCATGCAGAGTTTTGCCGCCAGCCTTCCAGACCTCTGGGGGGTATTCCATCCATACCTGCTGCTTTGCCACTTTTCAGTTGTTCAATTGCCTTATATGTCTATTCACAGGTCCATAAAGATTCAATGAAATCCCTGAAATGGCTATCAGAATTCTTATTTAAGAACTAGATTTGCCAGTGCTATCTTGCTACAAACTACCCAACACAAGGAGCTGAACATCCACTCTTTGACCGTCCATCTAGTATGTTGGTCATCCATTTACTGCACCACCAATTCAAAGTGGCTGGCTTGTGTACCGTCACTGAAATACCAGATTTTGGGCCTAGCACCTCACAAACAGCAAACATTGGAACGTCACCACTCCCCAACCAAATGTCATTAACTTCGGCTCCTCTGGTTTCCGCTAGGGCCCTTCCCCTGTCTCCCCGTCTCTTCTCCTCCAGCTGCTCACCCTCCTTTCAGAGAGCTATCCCCTCCCCATCACTTCCCAGCTCTTCTGCCCTCTCACTCATCCACATCTGGTCTCCTGCTTGAAGGCCTATGCTCATCAGCTACCCCTCCCCCCCCCACCATTTTATTTAGGTGTCTACCTGCTTTTTGACGAAGGGCTCAGCTCCAAAATGTTGGTCATATATCTCTGCTACATAAAGAATGTTGCATAACCTGCTGAGATTCTCCAGAACTTTGTCGTCTTGAGAAACATCACCACTCATCTGTTTGGATGTGAAGTCACGTCATTTTGACTAGAAGATGAAATAGCATCGTCTACTCATTGTTGGGCTAAAATCAAAGAACCTCCATACCCAAAGGAACAACACACAGCATTTGCTGCAACTGGATGGGCACGTTGTAAACAAATTAAAAACAACCAAAATAGTATTTTTATGACCATCACACAGTCTGCAGTGACGTGGGCTTTCCACAGTTCAGCAGCAGTTGCTGTTCGTCCAGAAACACTTTACCCTTTCATCCTGCTGCCGTCCCTTGCGCAGGAAAGATAAAGAAACGTCCTGAAATGCTGGCACTGAGGCCTTCATTTGGTTCGGAGTAACAGGGACGTACTCCCCGGCTCCACACCGTTGGGGGCCACTGCCAGATTAACCTTGGTCTGTACCATTACCCTTTCCACAATTCAACTCAATTCCTGATGATCACATTTAAGGGAGCTGCACCTGGGTGCCAAGAACCTGGCTGAATTATTGAATCGTTAGGGCAAATTTAGGCTTCTCTATCTTTGCACCATTTGGAACAGCTGGAGATATCCATGATGCATGATGCAATGCTCTTCATCTAGTAGTTGGAAACCTTTTCACTCTGGAGTGATTAGGGCAACAATGGTCTGAGCCAATTTCCTTGCCTACCTTCTGTACTACCACTCAACCACAAAAATCAGACAAAGAGTCGTGATTAATAGGCTTTTAATCCCCTTAAAGTGTCAGCACAGCTTGTATGTTGCTAGCCCGGTTCCAAGGCACGTACTGAGGAAGGGGTTTTGGGTGTAACAGTCTTTTATGGGGATACCTGGGAGGAAGGAGTCACAGGTTCAGGGGAGGGCCAGCCCATACATCACGTACGTACGTCTGTATACACAGTGGTAGCACCACACCTTTACACCCATTGCTGTTCCCTGCGGAGAGTTTCCATATCTGTCGTGAAATACAGAAGAACATAAAGACTTCTACAGTTCCTACAAGTCATCGCTTTTTATTTCCTCCTTCGCGATGATGAATGGATGGTGTGCCAATTTGTTGGGAGAATATATAAGCATTTAGTGCAGGCAAGTCTGGCCATACAGTAGCGCATTTGCCTGTAAATTTCAGTGAAAAATACAAAATACTTAATAACCTACATGGAGATATAACACAAGCAAAACACAAAGTCTGCAGACACTGTGATTGAAGTACAAACACAATGCTGGAGAAACTCAGCAGGTCATACAGCATCCTTTATCAGCAAAGATAAAGATACGTAACCAACATTTCATCAAGGTATGAATGAAATGCGGGGAGACACCTGAACAAAATGGGTGGGGGGGGGGTGTCAGCACGGGAAGGAGCACAATCCCACAGGCAGAAGGTTATTGGTGAATAAGGGAGGGAAGGCACGCCAGCAAACAAGAGGAACAGGGGATATCTCTGTGAATGGGCTGGAATCTGCGGAGAGTGCTGGAGGTGAATCCATGGACATTTGGTGACTCTGGGGGGGGGGGGGGGGGTGTCTCTCTTTTGCTTCTTTTTCCCTGACTGCACAAGGCAACCGGCAATTTCTGCTGATGGCGAACATGTCTGCCTTTATGGCAGACAGAAAGTGATGTTGTGAAATATTACACTGCTATGTGACAATAAAGGAATTTTGAGTTTGAAGTGGGAAGGGGATAGAGAGTTGGAGGAGAGAAGACCGAGGGATGGGGAAGGGAGGGAGAACAGAGAGCAGGCGAGCAGAATCTGGAGGTCAATGTTAATGCCATTAGGTTGGAAAGTGCAGGCAGAAAATTAGGACTTATCTTACCTGGTAAGCATCTGAAATCGTGTGGTTTCCATGAATTCTAATTCTAATTTTGTCAGACATTCAAAACACACAGGGTCACAAGCCTAGAATGCAGTTGCAAATAGTTTTTGTTAAAACCATCCTGAACGCCTTGAGCTTTATCGAGAAGTGAGATTTGGGGATTATTAAGGAGTAATAACTTCTATAATTAAATTTAGACATACAATATGGTAACAGGCCATTTCAGCCCACGAGTCAGTGCCACCCAATTTACACCCAATTGACCTACAAGCCCTGGCATGTTTCGAATGGTGGGATGAAACCGGAGCTCCCGGAGGTATCCCACGCATGCATGGAGAAGAACATACAAACTCCTTGCAGACAGGGCGGGGATTCGAACCCTGGTACTGATCGCTGGCGCTGTAACAATGCTGCAGTAACCGGGCTTCCCCCTCATTAAAAGGCCTTACTTCTGCAAGTGTACACTCAGCACTCCAGGGTGCAGAACCGGAGGATCTTCAAACTCAGAAAGAGATTGTGTATTGGAACAATCTGTGTTGCTCACAAGCCATTAATTACCTTCGATTCTTCATCAATCTGCTTTTTCAAGTCCTCCACTTGTGATGTCAGGATGACCCTTGATCTGTTCAGTTGACCTATCTTGCTCTCCGCCTCCTCCAGCTGGCGAGTCAAATCACTATTTTCAGCTGAAATAATAAATATCATCACAATTACAATCAAAAGAACGAGTTTTAAGTCAATACATTTCCTCTGGAGTTATCAGAACTTTGGTTTGCCTTTTCTGGTCCAATTTCCTCCAATTTTCTGCTCCAGTTATTTATTGCCTGGGTTTCTTGGACTTCCTTTCATTATCTGAGCTATTAACATTCTTCTGTCAAATCCTCTGTTCCACTAAAATAGTCCTTCATATCATTTGAACTGTTTTCCATCAAACGATTTGTAGATACTCCAAGTTTCTTTCCACTATGTTAGTTTCGGTGTTTCCCCCCCCCCCCCTTATTTTACATTTAAGAGGCTTTGAGACAGACATATGAATGTGCAGGGAATGGAGGGTTATGGATTGTGTGCAGGCAGGAGAGATTCAGCTTGAGCAAACAATGAACTGCTGGAAGCTCTCAGCAGGCCAGGCAGCATCCGTGGGTAGAAATGGTCGGTTCACATTTCGGGACAAGAACCTTCATCGAGACCTAAAACCCTGGCCTGCTGAGTTCCTCAGTGTTTGCTCAAGAATCCAGCATTTTTGTGTTTCTCTAGTTGTGGAGTTTGGCATCATGCTCGGTACAGACATCAAAGGTGGAAGGGCCTACTCTTGTGCTCTACTGTTCCGCGTTCAATCTCTCTCGACCCTCTTCTCTCTGATTTTCACCTCACTAATGACTCGTCAGGTCATTCATTGGAGTGCTACTGGTACCATGTAATCCAGTACTACCCGTCGGGTGGTCGGTGACTAAACCGGCTCTCCCACTAGGCTTGCCTGGTGTGGAGGGAGGCTAGGCACCCTGCAGGATGAGAAACATGACCTGCTAAAGGGTGGACGAACCCTCCCGTAGGGTCAACAGCCGTCTAGCAAACACGTAACAAGAAGCACGGAAAGGGCACTCCTCGCATCGAGGCTCGGTCTGGCCGTTCACTGCAACAGAACTTCCCCCAGTCATCTTGGACCTCACTGTGCTGCTGGGATGTCGAGAGGGTGGGTCTGAACCTCTGCAACCCCTACTCACCTAACTCCATTCACACACATGCTGTTCCTTTCTGAGGAGTGGGGTATCCTCATATCAAACCCTCAAACTGACTGAAAGGAACCATCGTCATTCTATGGGATGGATAGCCTGAAGAATTTTATTCATTTAAGTACTCACAACTTTTGTTTTCAGTTCTGACACGAGTCAAGTGTTCTACACCATAGAAACAGCCCCTTCATCCCAGCATGTCAATGCCGACCAAGAGTATGCAGAGGGAAGGCCAATTGTCTTCTATCTCTCCAAGTGTCCTACTGTGCAGTTCCTGTACAGTGGAACTGGCAACAATTGAATTAAACTCAGTTTATGTGGGTAGTGCCCTTCAAACACTGCAAATGGAACAGCATACAACTGAAATTTACTTGGATATAATTTATAACATTAAAATTTTGGCGATTAAAATTGTTCCCCATGGCAATAAAATATTGTTATTGGGCTTCGGCTCAGTAGCAAATGGACGACCAGGCCAAAACAAATGTCCCACTGATTTTAGGCCAGGATTCGGTGGAGATGAAGCCCAGGTGGAGACCAGGCAGCAGATTAACCTTGCAAGCCAACAAAATCCCAATCGGCATCTTGAAGTTGTTAAGGCAAAAATGAAGGTATGAGCAATTCGACTCACATCTCTGAAACCAGTCTCTCCTAACAAGGAAAGCAGCAGACACTGCTCCAGCATGTCATGAAGGTTATTGCAGACACTGAAGACAAAGGACAGAGTTTTTGTCAAGCAAAGTGAAATTTTGAACAAGGCTGTGTGTTTCTGGCTCTTTGATCTATTTGCTAGGTGGACAAAGAAATGCACTGGCTCATATATCTGTCCTGTCTCCCACAAAACAATGAGATCCACCTAATAGGGCATTTTCGGTGAGGTTTTTTTTGTATTGGATATATTTTTTTAAATTCATAAACGGAAGGCCATTTCACAGGTTCAAGTTTCCTTCACTGCCATGTGCATAAGTGCACAAAACATGTTGACTTTTGTTTGCCTGTAGACACACTAGTCCGGCACCCTTTTCAAAAAAGAGAAGCAGACGAAGAGTCCCTTCAGAGACATCGCGTGTCCGTGGATCTCTTTTCACGCCACACACCGTCTCCAGCATCCGGAAAACTCGCTTATCCGGCATCTACCAATTCCCTGTTGGTGCCGGACACTAGGGGGGGTTTGACTGTAAATCCATGAAACTGAAATGGATTTGCCACTGTCTTGCTTCAATGCAGCCCAAACTCTGCTGCAATATACCCTTTAAAGGTACCTGTCAGTCTTGTTTTTCCCAAGCTCTGCTCAGTCAGTGTACGGTGCAAGTCTTCGTTTCGCGTAGTGGCCTCCGACAGCAGGTCTTCCAGCTTTCGAACTTGGGCGTCACTGGCTACCTGGATGACAAAAGAGGTTGAAGAGCTTGAGGGACTGCCTGAAATCAGTGTTCGGCATCAATAGTGACCAATGCACAGCATGTAGGAATTTGGAGAAAAGTATTAAAGTTCGAATTTATTGTCATACATGTCAAATTTATAGCCCTGAGATTCTTTTTCCTGCAGGCCAGGCAGAATTTCTACTGATCAGTGGTTTTAAACTACACACAAGAATAAAAATGTATATAAAAGGCAGGAATGTAAACAAAGTAAGAAATGTAAACAAATTGACTATGCAATAAGAAGAAAAATAAATATTCAGTAATAAATAAAGTGCAAAGTAAGAGTCCTTGAATGAGTTTCTGATTGAGTTTGTTGTTTTGGAATCTAATGGTGGAGGGATTTAAGTCAGTGGTTTTCAAACTTCCCTCTAAACTCACGTTCTACTTTAAGCAATCCCTATGCCGTAAGTGCTGTGATTAGTAAGGGATTGCTTAAGGTGGTATGTGAGTGGGAAGGGAAGATTTAAAACCACTGCTCTAGACCCAATTGTTACTGAAGTATTTTGCTTGAGAAAAATTGTCGTTGGCCCATTTCCTTTGGAGTTCTGAAATGGTGCACATAACGAGTCAATGAGGTACGATTAGAACAGTGCTTTTCAAACTTTTTCTTTCCACCCAACACCACCTTAAGCAATCCCTGACTAATCACAGAGCACCTATGGCATAGGGATTGCTTAAGGTGGAATGTGAGTTAGGGGTGGGGGGGTAGTTCAAAAACCACTGGCCAGTTACCATGTCGCATCTCTGAAAGTATTAAAAAAAAACATTAAAATACCTAAAACTGATCACTCATCTGGAATTCTGGCATTAAGATGAGAAATGTCAGCACCAAAGGACTCTTCAAAATTGAGTATTTGTTGTATCCAAGGTACTGAACAGCCAACAGTGTATTTGAAATCTTACCTATAAAAAACGATAGAGGTGGAGCTTAATTGTGATAGCACTGGAAAGCAGTGCAGATTAATTCAAGTGTGCAGAAGATGCATTACATTCATGCTAATTGCGGTAACAATTTTAGCATCCTGCTAACTCTAACCGGGCTGCTAAATGCTTTAACCCATCAGCTGGCTCCCAATTCTATAAGCGTTCTCTCACAAATCAAGCCACTCTGTACTGCTTCGACCATGGTGGAATTTACAGGACCAAAAGGTGGAAAGTAACAATCTACAGTGCCTAATGGTTAACCAACAGGCCAGCAGCTTGAACTAAAATTCAAGCCACATAAACTTCTGCAATAAAGCCAGTTTGACAACAAAGGGTTACAGGTCTCAATTTCTCAACGGAAAGTCTCTGCCCATGGGGGAGAGCGCTGGGCCAGCAGGCTGGGTGGTCCGCAATCCCACCCTCTAACTCTGTTTATAGCAAGACCAACTTTCTGTTTTACTTAACTCTGTGTACCACAAGATAACATGACCAAAGTACAGATTTCCACCAGGAGTAGGGGCACTAGTGCTGTTCAGGACATCCTGAAATGGTTCACAAGGACTGTTTAAATAGATCCCCTCTGTGAAGCAACACAGGAGGCATTTTTATGGTGAAATGCCAGCTCGTTTAAAAAAAAAGCAATTTGTGGTGACAACCTATAAGGTGGATCCCATGGTGCCTTTATGCAGAGCTGAGTCGGGAGCCGGCCTCCAGAGCTGAAGGAGGTGAGGCAAGTGGTGCAGTAGCGTCGCCCGCCACCGGGACGTCAACCTTACGCGCTCCGAGAAGGGAAAGCGGCCTATACTCGAAAAAGCCGACCGAAGAACAGCTGAGATCTGTGCAGGTCTTAGGACTCTGGCAGATCTCCTGCGTGACGTAATAGCCTCTATTAACCATGTGACAGATGGAAGCTGGAGCGAGTTCAAGCAGTCAATCCACCATTTGACCTTTTATGGAGAATCTGTCTTTAACATAACATAACAATTACAGCACGGAAACAGGCCATTAGGCCCTTCTAGTCCGCACCGAACCAAACACCCCTTTCTAGTCCCACCTCCCTGCACAATGCCCATAACCCTCCATCTTCTTCTCATCCATATACCTGTCCAACCTTTTCTTAAATAATACAATTGACTCCGCCGCCAAACCCTCCATCTTCTTCTCATCCATATACCTGTCCAACCTTTTCTTAAATAATACAATTGACTCCGCCGCCACTATTTCTCCCGGAAGATCATTCCACACGGCTACCACTCTCTGAGTAAAAAAGTTCCCCCTCATGTTACCTCTAAACCTCTGCCCCTTAATTCTTAACTCATGTCCTCTTGTTTTAATCTTTCCTCCTCTTAACAGAAATAGTCTATCTACATCCACTCTGTCTATCCCTTTCATAATCTTAAATACTTCTATCAAATCCCCTCTCAACCTTCTATGCTCCAAAGAATAAAGACCTAATCTGTCCAATCTCTCCCTATACTCTAGGTGCTTAAACCCAGGTAACGTTCTGGTAAACCTTCTCTGCACTCTCTCCACTCTTTTGCTTTTTTTTTTCCTCCTCTATTAAAAAGGACTAGTGAATGGCATCTTCCACTCAATGGATGTGCTCATTCAGAGAAAGCAAAAAACGCTCTGTACTGTCAATCACCAATGATAAACGTGTTAAGCATTGCACATTTAAAAAAAAACAATACCTTGCTCTTTTGAAGGCCCTCAATGGTGAGGCTAAAGTTGTCCAGTTCCAGTTTCATGCTCTGCTTTTCCTTCTCCGTTTTCACACGAAGCCTCTGCAGGTTCTCACACTGCTCAGTGATCTCCACCACCGTGTCCCCGTGCTTCTTGCGCAGGGCTGCGACCGTGGTCTCCGACTGCAGCGTAGCCTCCTCCAACTCCCGCCGCAGTCGCTGCAGTTCCAACTCCCGCTTCTTGTTCATCTCGATCTCCAGGGGGAAAGTTTTTAAAACAAGATATTAGGTGCGAGGGATCACATTTTGTGGCCTAAGCATGATTGTTAGGAGGTCCTAAACCGGCAAGTATTGACGATGCTCCTGCAAAGCACCGTCAGACGTTTTATGTAACAATGGTGTACAAATATAAGAAGATCTTTGATCCACAATATTAACTCAGGTTTCCAGAAACTTGCCAAGCCCGCTGAGAACAACTTCTGCATTTTTAGTTCACTCAACTTAAATCACCTATTGTTGGACAGGAGATAAAAGGTTCACCCAGTTTCCTAACATTCATCCCAATCAGAGGATTCAGGCAAGGTGGTAGGAGGGAGGGAAACACATTGCTCACTGGAGCTTATCCAATCCATGCTCCCTATATCTGTTCCAATGAAAACCCATTTTAACTTTAATGCTATTTCAAAAGTAGGTGGGATTTACAATATGGCTTGTAAATTTCTCAATTCTTCGGTGCTGAAATGACTCCAATGTGATTTGCATCAGTTGGCTTACATAAAGAGAAACTGAATATGCCAAAACCTTTACCCAGACACAAAGCTTATAAAATGATGAGAGGCATTGATAGGCTAGAATTGATAGAATCTTTATCCCCAAAGTAAGACTATCACACACTTGAGAATGTGAAGTTTAAGGTGAGGGGAGGTGAAGTTTAAAGGGACAGTGAGGGGCAAGTTTTCTTTTTATACACAGAGAGGTGGGTGCCTGGAACGGGCTGCCATGGACTGACAAAATAGTAGCGTTTGAGAAGCGAGACATGAATATGTAGGGAATAGAGGGATATGTATCATGTGCAAGTGGCAGGGTTTAAGCTTAATTTGGTCATCATGTTCGGCAGGCCTGGGCCAAGGAGCCTGTTCTCTGGTGCTTCTTCTCCCTCTCTTTTTCTTGCTCCCAGCCTCTGATGCCCTTCTTTGCTTCTCTCCCAGAACTTCCACCCCCTTGTCTCCCTCCCTCTGACTGTGTGTGAGCATGAGAATGTACGCATGGGTACGGAGAGAGGGAGGATTGAGGGAGTTTAATAGAGGCATGCAGGAAGAGCAAGTATGCTTTATTTTTCATCCCTGATACTTTGCTTTCTGACCTCGTGACGCTGAAAAGAAACGAGTGAACAATTCATAGTGAAGTGGCCAATTAGCAACTCTGGTTCCCACGATCACACTGAAACCCATTCAACGAGTCTAACTTTCACCTGCTGGGCAATTCTACAGAGAGCTGAGCGGCTTCCATAGGTGTTAAACAGGAAAGCCTGCCCATGTTGGGGTGGAGTGCAACACACACAAGTGTCAGAGGAACTCAGAAGGTCATGCAGCATCCACAGGATGCCAAGGTTATGTGGTGGGAGACCACCGGCCTACTGCAGGGGGAACACCTGTACATGCAGGAGTGTACCACCGGTCTTCTGCAGGGGGAAACCTCTGTACCTGCAGGAGTGTAAAGGGGACAGGACAACACCTGGCTGGCTGTCAATCAGTCAAAAGTTGACCAGGGTCAGGTGCCATTCACCCTCTGGGATATGAACCCGGTCCGGCCTCCCGAGGCCTCACTCAGAGTTACTGCAGCTACAGTCAGCCTGGCTCTGTGGAAGTCTTTGTGGATTAAAGCCTGTCGTACAGTCTTTACCTTGTGTGTGTCTGATTCTGGCTCACAGCGCACCACAGGTCAACTAGCGTTTCAATAAGAGCCCAGGCCTGAAGCCTTGGTTACCCTACAGATGCTGAGTTTCTCCAGCACATTTGTGTTTGCATTCCAGAGGTACTGTGCCCAACCATCCAGTAACTGGTGCAGACAGTAAACTTTCGGCACAATTTGTCCCAGGGTCAGAGGTGAAGAGCAGAATGTCACTGGCGAATATCACGGCCAGGCCGCTGGCTGATTTCCGCCCGGATCTTCATCGGTTTAGCCACTCACTGAGACGCCAAAAAATTTCAGTCAACTTCAGCTACAAGATGAAAACCACAGGCATGGTAATATACTGATTTACCACAAATAAATACAAGGGCGTGTTTTTGACCAGCTCTAAACTTTCCGCTGGAGAAAACATTTACGGAAACCACTTTAATCCCGACAGGTCTATGCATACAATGAGCCTTTCCACTTCATACGTGACTACTACTGACATTTTGTTTATTCCACCTCCCTGAAAGAACTTGAATGAATAACATCGGCTTGGTAGAAGCACAAAAGATGATTATGGCAAAGGAAGCATTTTCTGTACTTTATTAACTGGCAACTTCTAAGCATCAAGAAATCATGGAACATTATGTGGAGAGATTTTGGCAAACTTTGATGTAGCAGTGACTTTGTAAATAGCACAGTCATGCAAACCCTGGAAAAACCATCATTCCATTCAGATGTTTCTTTGACAAGTTTACAAGCAATACCCAGCAAACATGTCTCTGCCTAATGGGGGAAACTCTTCCTTCTCACTGCATCTAGGAAAGGTTCATGAACACAGACAATTAGAGTCCATGATAAGCAGGAGAGCACATGGCATAAAAATTGCTACCTGGGATGCAGTGACTCCTCCTGCTTCCTCCAGTCTATCAGTGAGGTCTTCCAGTTCTCTGGTTAGATCAACTCGCTGTCTCTCCACCTGTGTACAGGACAGTTAATCACTGCAAAATTCATTCATTTCAGGTTCATAGATTAGAACGTCAATGCGTTCTTGTGCAGAAGCCATCATTTGCTTCAAAATTAAGATCCATAATGTAAGAGGCAGCAGGATAGCAAAGCTGGTAGAGGGTAACTGCAGAGTGTGAGCGTGTAAATTTACCTTACGAGTGTAGGGGAGTGGTCGAATCTGGAGGTTGGGAGGGAGGGTTTGATGGGAACACAGGGAGAATAAGATGGAGCCAAGGTTTCACGAGGTCATATTCAGTGGAGACTATGTGGCCTCCGTCGGTTGTGGCCCACCACGGGTACTGCACCTCTGGTAGTCACTGGTTTGTTGAGCAGTGTTGACTGTGGCCATTGAGGCCGATCCTGGAACGGCAGCGTCTGGCACAGTTGCTGGATGCGTAGAGCATCGTTGAATTGTTGTCCGCAGACTGCTGTGCTCTCCGCCCCTCAACCTGACTCGAGATCACTTTCGCTTTGCACTGGGTGCTGATCAAGAGTGCCTCGCCATTTTGTTGCGGACATCTGCTGCATCCTCCCAGCGCGCTGCGCTGATCTTTAAGGCTTTCACGTCGTGCTTGTAGAGTCCCTTGAAGTGAAGCTGGAGTCTACGAACTGCCTATTGCTAGTTCTCCATAGAGGATGTTCTTTGGATGTCCAAAGGCCATCCTCTAGGTGGAGACTTAGTGCACCAAATAATCTGCCTCTGTGCTGTGAGTCCTTACAAGTGTGAAAAAGATCAAAGATAATGCAATTTGATTATTGTGGCTGTTTTGTACTTCAGGGATTTGTTGGAAAGTTACAAATTGGTTTGGGTTTCAGTTCCAGAAATGAGATTACGAGTTTTCATCCCAGAGATGCTAAGGGTGTTGATAAATGAGAATACTCATATGTCACAAGAGACAGCTGGCCAGAGATTCATTAGCATGGAGCCCATCGTCTTCATCTGGTCAATGATCAGGGAGTTCATCTTCTGATTTACAATTACCAAGTAATTTTCTGTGATTCAGTTAGATTATTCCACAAAAACAAAAATAATTATGGCAATGGCATTTAACAGGGTAGATGAGAGAAATAGAACACCTGCACAATGGCTGCACTTGCAGCTATGCCAGACAGGAATTCCAGAAAAATGGAGAGAGCTTGGCCAACGTGGCACCGCTGACCCCGGCCAGCATCGCATCAGATCACGTCAACCTTGTGATTTCAGGACAATGACTTCTGGACAGACTGAACATCTTCTATGCACAGTTTGATGAGAGAAACAGGATGATGCCGAAGAAAGCTCCATGTGTCCCCTAATAAATGGGGCCCTTGTATAGCCATAACTGAGGTGAGGAGAATTCTATTCAAGGTGAACCCACACAAGGTGGCGGGACCAGACTACATACCTGGTCTGGTACTGAAGGACTCTGTAGATCAATAGATAGAGGTCTTCCCGGACATCTTCAACACCTCACTACCGTAATCCAGTGTTCCCGCAGGGTTCAAGACAACCACCATCAGACCGGTAGCCAAGAGGGAGATGGTAACAGGCCTCAATGACTACTGTCCTGTGGGATTGACCTCCATTATGAAATGTTTCGAGTGACTGGTGATGGCATGAATCAAAACATCGGTGCTCTGTGATTAGTATGGGGATTGCTTAAGGTGGTATTTGGGTGGAAAGAAAAAGTTTGAAAACCACTGTTTTAATCAAACCTAATTGACTCGTTACGTGCAAGGTTTCAGAACTCCAAAGGAAATGGGGCAATGACAATTTTTCCGAAGCAAAATATTTCAGTAACAATTGGTTCTCGAGCAATGATTCTCAACCTTCCCTTCCCATTCACATACCACCTTAAGCAATCCCTTACTAATCACAGATCACCGATAGCATAGAGATTACTTAAAATAGTATGTGGAAAGTGAAAGGTTAAGAACGACTGACCTAAAGGTTCTTCCCTCAAACTTCACTTGTCCTCAGAGCAACTATCCTTCTGCCTCCCACCACCATCCAAATTCTAAACTCAGCCAAGTCATGACATTAGCCAACCCCAAACTACATCCACATCTGAAAAAACACCCAAAGCCTTCTTTCTCACACTTTTCCCTGCTCCCCACCCCCCCCCCCCCCCACCCCAGGAAGATCCTATCTCCACCTTTATCATCTCCCTCTCCCCCATCCTGAGCTCGTCTCTGTCAGCCATCCATCACCACCCCTCCCCGCTAACTTGTTCCTTTCCCACTATTAGCTCCACACCAGTGCAGCATTTTGCTTAGTTATTATACACGCTCTCTGGAGAGTGTAACAACTTCTCAAACACTGATGATATCAGGAGGGAAATAACTCAAGAGGCTGCCAAATGGTTGGACACCTTGTCTACGCAGGGTGACTGGAGGAACTGCAAGTGAAAATTTGAAGTGAAGGTGAATTGGGACAGAGAAGAGGGGCTCCACAGATTTGTTGTCACTGACTAACCTGTTCCCAATTCAACACCAGCTGTCACTTTAGCACTTGATTACCTCATGATTTATGGGCTGCATTTGGCTCACTAATTCCAGTAACAGAACATTCCTCATATACCCTCAGGATAAATTGCTGAATGCATTTTTTATTTGCAAAAGAACCCATAAATTCTACATATATGACAGTAATTCTCCTCCAAATGACCAGGTGCTGTGCCTTGCAGTGGCCGATGAGTAGAAAGAGCTAGCTAGGCAAGGTCTACCCACAGAAAGCTGCTGGACTGGATAACATTTCTGACAAGAGTGCTCAGGGGACATGCATCTCAGCTGGCAGATGTTCTCACTGACATTTTTAATATCTCCCTGAGAAGTTCCATGGCCCCAATGTGCTTCAAAGCCGCCACCGTTGTCCCCGTGCCGTCCAGGCTTTGTCTGTGCCCTGCCTCGATGACTACCGCCCTGTCGCACTCACGTCCATTGTCATGAAGTGCTTCGAGAGACTCATCATGGGGCACTTTAAGCTCCTGCTGTCCCCATCACTAGACCCCCCCCCTGCAGATCACATACACACCCAACTATTTTACAGACAATGCCACTGCCCTCCACCTAGCCCTCACTTACCTGGAAAGCAAGGACTTGAATGTTCGAATGCTGCTTATGGACTTCAGCTCGACATTCATCACCATCACCCCTCAGTACCTAATAAGGAAGTTGAGCCCACCGGGTCTAAACACCTCCCCCTGCAATTGGATTCTCAACTTCCTGTCGGGGAGACTTCAGGCAGTCCGATTCAGAAACAGCATCTCCAAGTCCATCACACTGTGTAAGGAGGTCCCCCAGGGCTGCGTGCTTAGTCCACTGCTGTTCACTCTGCTGACCCACAGCTAAACACAGCTTGAGCCACATTGTCAAACTTGCCGACGATGCGATCGTGGTGGGCCTGATCAGTAAGAGTGATGAGTCTGCGTACAGAGATGAGGTGCAGTCGCTAATGGACTGGTGTGGAGCCAACAGCCTGTATCTGAATGTTAAAAAAACAAAAGAGATGGTTGTCGACTTCAGGAGCTCAGCTGACCACTGATGGCTCCACCGTTGAGGTCGTCAAGACTATCAAGTTCTTTGGTGTGCACTTGGTGGATAATCTCACCTGGTCCCTCAACACCAACTCCATTGCCAAGAAAGTCCAGCAGCGTCTCTATTTCCTGTGAAGGCGGAGAAAAGTTCATCTCCCACCCTCCATGCTCACTACATTCTACAGAGAAATGCATTGAGAGCATCCTGTGCAACTGCATCACCACCTGGTTTGGAAGCTGTAGCTCCTCGGACCGCAAGACCCTTCAGAGGATAGTGAAGTCAGCGGAAAAGATCATTGGGGGCTCTCTTCTATCATGAAGGACATTTACAACACTCGATGCAGGCAAAAGGCAATGAACATTGTGAAAGACTCCACACATCCCTCACTTAAACTGTTCTCCCTCCTGCCATCTGGTAGGAACTACCATAGCACTCAGGTCGTTACGTCCAGATTGGGCGTTTTTTTTCCCCAAGCCATCAGGCTTCTGAATTCCCAGGTCATACGTGGATAGTGGACCATGGACTTTTACTGTATATTTTAATATTTCAATGTGTTTAACTTCTATTCTAACATGCTTATCTAAATGTGGTCCTGGAGAAATTCTATCTCGTCTTTACCGTGTGAGCATGGTATGAATGATAAATAAAGGTGTCTTGATTTGACTAGGAAGAAATATGTGCCATAGCACATTTCAAAGCAGGATGACAAATTCTGCAGGCTTTCCCTCGTTTACAAAAGATTGCACTCCTGTCACAAGTGTGCTCTTTCAACTGGCTAATGATCTTCTAAAATTAATCAGTTCCTGACTGCTCAGTGGATTAATATATCACACAAGGACATGAAGTGTTACAAACAAGAGGGGCCAGGATCAATTGTGCTTTTGGCCGAGATGGCAATGAATTTAATTTAAAGATACGGGCCCTTCCCCCCTCCACCAACCCGAGCCCAATATATCAGTTAACCTACAAACCCCGTCCGTTTTTGAATGGTGGGAAGAACCATGGCACCTGGAGGAAATAACACAGACATGGCGAGAACGTACAAACCCCTTATCGCCAACACCGGATTCGAACCTGCATTGGTGCTGCTGCAATTGTCTCGCGCCAACCACTGCACTAACCGTGCTGCCCATTAATTTACTCATCAAGAGTATTCCTGGGGTAGGTGGCAAAAGCCTTGCACTGTTCCTTGGACCTAATCCATATCCAATTACCAATAAGGCAAACACAGGCGAGTTTAGGGACAGCTCTTCCATGCACCTGCAGTTTAGTAGACAGACGTCAGTGAGCTCAGGCAGAGAGCTGGTAAGAGCAGGATTCAGCCCCCTGTGTTGCCTTGCATGAACGGATTGGAGAGAGTGATGATCCCTTTGAACCAATTGCTGGACAGGAGAGTATTAGATCAATGCCACAACACCAGCCCTTTCAAACAACTGTGTAGGTCAGTAGGACAATAACACCATCTACAATATCGTGGTAGTGGATTGTACAAAGGAAGGGGGTGAGTTAGCACACAGGAGGGAGATTGAAAACTTGGCTAAATGGTGCACCAACAACAACCTTGCACTCAATGTCACCAAAACTAAGGAGCTGATTGTTGACTTCAGGAAAGCCAGAGGTACACATCACTGGGGGACCAGAGATGGAGTGGGTGAGCACATTTAAGTTCTTGGGAGTCACTATCTCAGAGGAACTTTCCTGGACACAACACACCAATAGCATCATGAAGAAAGCACGTCAGCGCCTCGACTTCCTCAGGAGTTTGCGGAGGTTTGGTGTGACATCAAAAACCCTGGCAAATTTCTACAGAGGTGTGGTAGAAAGTGTGCTGACTGGCTGTATCACACTCCAGTGTGGGAACACCAACACCCTGAGTGTAAAGCCCTTCGAATGGTAGTGGACACAGACACGGGACATCGCAGGCAAAACCCTCCCCCACTATCGAGTACAGCTACAGGGAACACTGCCGTCAGAGAGCAGCAGCGATCATCAAAGCCCCTCACCACCCAGCACATGCTCTGTTCTCACTGCTGCCATCAGGAAAGAGGTAGACGCGCCACAAGACTCGCACCACCTGGTTCAGGAACAGCTGCTCCCCCTCTACCATCAGACTCCTCAACATCAAACTAAAGCGGGGACTCATTTAAAGACTATGACTTGAGCACTTTCTTGATTTTCTTTGCTCTCCCTCTATTGCAGTTTGTTTACGTTCGTTGTCTGTTTACAGTTCTTTTGATTGTTTACATGTTTTACGCTGTGTACAGTTTATTTTCTGCACTACCAATTAGTGGTAATTCTGCCGCGCCCGCAGGAAAAAGGAATCTCAGAGTTGTATGTGATGTTATGTATGTGCTCTGAAGTAAATACTCACACTAAACAGTGACTAATAGTCAGTGTTAACTTCCGTACATCTTTATTGCCGTGAGGGATCATCAAGTGACAATTTGTTCTTCGGGCTTTATTGTTTTTTAAAAATGCGTTTGATTTCCCCTTCAACAAAGCTCTTTGAAGAATAACATGAAATACATGCAAAGCAAAATGTTGCAGATCCTGAAATGCTGAAATTAAAATAGCAACTGCTAAAAATATTTCTCAGTTCTTATCTTCTACCCTCCCACCTATATCCACCCATGTGCTCTTTCTTACCTGTTAAGCTCTGCCCCTCCCCCTGCCCCTTTCTTCCTTCCTCCCCCACTATTTTTTAAATTCAGTCACCTGCCTCATATTGCTTACACCTGACTAAGGGCCCAGGCCTGAATCGTTGGTTGCCCTCTCCTTCCTATGGATGATGCGTGACCTGCTAAGTTTCTCCAGCATGTTTGTGCACTACGCTGAAAATACTCAGCACATCAGGAAACATCTGTGCCTCGAGAAAGAGTTCAAGTTTCAGGTTAATAACCTTTCATCCACTTACCTCAACCACTATTATTGTGTGGTCAATGACAAAAGTTTGACTCCTTTCCTCCCGCCTTGAAGCTGTCTGACTAATGTGTTAAACATTGCATAAAATACATTCTGCAAAGCAAAAGGTGGGCAAGGGGACAACATAAATGAGCCAGGGAGGTCCGAAACATGTTTTAATGCCTCCTTTGTAATTCTGCTTCCTGTTTCAGGAAGTTTGGCTCCACGCCTCGTTCCACCAACTTGAAGCCAAATAATTTTTGTTTCACAGGCCCTCCAAGGATTAGAAATGGCCCACTAATGCATACAAATGGAGCCAGAAGTGAAGCCACCCGCTGAGTAAGTGAGGTTGGCCACTAGCTGCCCTTCCGCCACCTACTTGCTCCCCGGTCACAGCTGTTTCTGCCACTCCCCCCCCCCCCCCATTGCTAGTTCTTTTCCGTCCAATGAAAGTTCAGGGTACAAACAATTCTCAGGAACACAACTCTGTTGTAACAGTTAGCATAACACTATTACTGTGCCAGAGGCACAAGTTCGAATCCAGCACTGTCTCCCCGTATCGGGGGCCGTTTTCTCTGGATGGTCCAGTTTCCTCTCTGCATCCAAAAAGCATACGAAACTGGTAGGTTAATTGGGTGTCAATGGGCTGCACGGGTTTTGATGGCCATAATCGCTTCTACCATGTTGGAATAAAGACATTTTCTATTTTAAAATGTGACCAGGAGACTCCATGTGTGCATATCCAGCAATGAAAGGGTCTGCACTGTGATAATGATGCCATTTTAGTTCTCAGTGGTTATTAGGGCAGAAAAATCACCACACAAGCTTACAACCAAGGGACTCAGGAGGCAGTTAGCGACTTGCCGTCATAGGACTCGCACAGGCTGCTGGATGGTGGTTCATCGGTATAAGGTATTGGAACTGGGATGCAAGGGTGCTGTGGGTAAGAAGGGCTCCCGAAGGACCTCAGGTGCTGATGGCTTCCTGATCATGTCAGAGGTTTTGACCTGGAGCTCAGGCTGCCATGGTCTCTCAGTGTCTCTGAAGGGACTTCCATTTGCTCCTCTTTCCCTTATTTTTCAGACTCTTTGTTTGCCTTACGGCAGATAAAAGTATATCATGTATACTACATTTTTATATCTTATTTTGTGACAAAGAGAGGAACCTTGACAATAACACTGGTTCATCCAATGTCCACGGTCTTTTTGCTCAGTTTGATTCCCAGCTGCCTGGACGGGCCCCTCAGACCAGCCCCTTGCACAGGGACAGGAGACAGTCAGCCCAGAGGATGGTGTGAGGGATGCATTTTGTGCGGGACTCAATGCCCCATGCTCTGTTCCACAACTGACTTCACAGCAATTTGTGTAGGTAAAAGAACTGGGGGGGGGGGGGGTGGGGAGGAGGAGAGAGAGAGAGAGAGAGAGAGAGAGAGAGAGAGAGAGAGAGAGAGAGAGAGAGAGAGAGAGAAGAGAGAGAGAGAGAATCCGAGAGTGAGAGAGAGAGAGAAAGGAACCGAGAGAGAGCGATGATCCAAGGGTGAATAAGAATGCTTGTTTCCCTGCACTTCCAGCGATAGGTAAAATGATTATAACATTCAGGAAATAAAGAGAAGCTGGAGAAACTTCAGGATGCTGCCTGCCCTGCTGAGTCCACCCAGCTTTTCTTCATTTACCCAGGATTCTAGCATCTGCAGGTGTTTCTCCTAATTAGAATATTAAATCCATAAACTGTTTTCTTTAACAGGGAAAAGCAAGAGACTAAAAACACACTCATAGTAACAGCACGAAATGAGTATTTAAAATACCCGAAAGATTTGCCACAAGACTGAACTAAAAGTGTTTTAGGTCTTTCTGATTGATTGGTGGCGCAGTTGGCAGCATTCATAATTGAACTTAAAATAATTCTGGGATTTAAACTGTGTTTCAGATATGTGAATATGTAATCCAGCCTGTGACCCATCCACTACATACTGAGGGACCCTGTAACTCAGTCTTGCCTGTCGTGCTATGTATGAGATGTCCACTGGCCTGCTCATAAAACAAACTCTATCACTACATTTTCAGTACATGTGACAATAAACTTGAATCCATCATCCTTAAGAGTCCTTTGGGATGTCCATTAGTCAAACATATAGATGTATACCTTTCTTCCTTTTGGAACAAAAAGACTAGAAACCCTGGGAAAAAAAATTTGCAAAAAAGTTTTGCAAAAAACCTGGGAATTACTTCCCGAATTCACAAAGACTCCCAATAAATAATTGCATATTCCATACATTCAGGAGCAAGGCTCTTTGCAATTATATTACACGGGGATATTCACAATTTAAACTGACTTTTTAAAATTTGGATTTAAACCGATTTACTGCTCAGTCAGTATAAATGCACTAGCTTCTTAAAGTGTTTGGCTTGGCAGCAAGTTAATAAAACTGCTCCCAATGTCTTCCTCCATCACAGACTTGGGAACATTTTTCAAAAGGTAGGTTTGATGGGAATGTGGTTAACCGGTCAAAACAATGAGCACTTTGGTAGCTAATACAAGGAATGACAGAGATCCTCTCTCAGATGAACAGCCATTAGGAGTCGAACCAACGCATCATAGATCAATTTGTTTCTGCCAAACCCTGCACTTCAACACTATAACTGAAGATTAAAAAAGAACACTTGCATCATTACAAACTGAAAAGTATTAAAGTAATTTGTTTTTAGCCTTGGGCTAAGGCAGAAATACCTTTTCAAGCAGCGCATTAGGTGATACTTTTTGTCCGTTTATGCCAAAGCTTGCCTCAGGCATTAGATCTGTCAGAGGGACTGATTGACTATGGTAATGAAACAGAGGAATGTGCCTGATGATGCCACCCACCAGAAATCAAAGGCATTGGGCTGACTTAAATTGGGAGGAATTCATTCCCAAACAACTCCACACTTGGAGCAAAAAAATATATAAATCTGGATGATTAACAACATCTCTGTCTGCTTCTCTGCACATTTGCTCATGGTCTTCTAAGTGGCATAGATTTTTTTTTGCCTTCCATTGAATTAAACATCTGACAAAACAGAATCTTGTTTCGTGAATCAAAATCTGAATAAAGAATTCAGACTCCATATGTAATTTAACTAAGAAACTTGAATTGTGCACATTGAGAAACATGATCAAAAATCCATTCATAGTGCACACTTCCTCCTCGCACTATAAGTGGATTCAGTACCCCACATTTCAATGGACAAGATAGGTTGATGGGTGACAAACATCAGCCGTCGGCTTGCAGATATAGGCAGACTCGCAGCTCTCACGTGGGCTATATTTTTAATCTGTACAAATCTCACAAGTAAGTGAAGGCATGTGACTTCTGAACATCAGTATAGTCACAAAATGTGAATGGCTCCACATGGTCAAGGATCCTGCATGCACCTCCATGCCAATGCACAAGAACTACCCACTGAATAAAAGTAGGGCACATCTGGAACACTACTAGCACTCCTTTTTTAATGTGAAGTACCCACTGTTAGGAGCCTTTCTCCTCTACGAGATGTGATGACAGGGCAGGACAACGCTGGATTCAGAGAAATTTAACAAGCAAACAGTTTGCCACATTATTACAGAGCCAGTGGCCCAGGTTCGAATCCGGCGCAGCTCGCAAGGAATTTGTATGTTCTTCCCGAGTCTGCGTGGGTTTCCACCGGGTGCTCCGGTTCCCTCCCACCCTACAAAATTCGCAGAGTTGTTGGCTAATTGGTGTATTTGAGCAGCATGTGCTTGTGGGACGAAAGGGCATGTTACCATGCTGTAGGTCTAACTTTGAAAAATCCATAAGTCAGATCTCAAAAAATCTGTACACATCCACCCAAAGTTCAAGTACTTATCTAATAAAATTCATCTGCTTCAAGTACTTACTGCTGTAAAAAGAATTAGTGATGATTATAAAGCTACAGTGAAATGCATTTATTTTAATGCACAATTAAGGAATTACAACGCTGATGGAGTCTTACAATTACTCTATGTTACCTCGACAATATACATACATGTACAACTACCTCGACTACACCTCTGCACTCTATCCCCTGAAAAGATTCCATTCCATTCTCATTAGTTCCTACACCTCCATCACATCTGCAGTCAGAGTGAGGACTTCCATGAGAGATCATTCAGAGATATCCTTTCTTCAAACAATGTGGCTTTCCCTCTAACATCATCAACAGGGCCCTCATCCACATACCCTCCATTACCCGTGCATGGCCCTGGCCCCTTCGCCCCCCCCCCCACACAAGCAACAACAGCAGGATTTCTCGTCCTCACCTACCACCCCAACAACCTCTGCATCCATCACATCCTCTTGCAACTCTTACTATGTGATCCCACCACTAGAAAAAATATTCCCCTCTCTGCCTTCCGCAGAGACTGCCCCCCACCCCCACCCCCACCCCGTAACTCATTCATCCTCTCCTCCCTCCCCACCATCGTCCCCTAGGTACTACCCCTGTGACTGCAGGATATGTTCCACTTGCACCCACATCTCCTCTCTCACCACCATTTGGGCCCCAAACAGTCCTTCCAAGTGAAAGCAGCATTTCATTTGTGAATCTGCAGGGGGTGGGGGGGGGGGGTCATCTATTACATTTGGTGCTCCTGCTGTGGTCTCCTCTACTTCGGGGAGACTGGGGATTATTTTGTTGAGTGCCTCAGCTCTGTCCGCTGAAATAGTGTGGATGTCCCTGAAGCCACCCATTTCAATTCCCCATCCCATTCCCTTCCTGACGCGTTTGCCCATGCTCACAAACACTGTCAGACTGAGACCACCCACAAATTGGACAAACAACACTGCATCTTCCGACTGGGTACCCTCCAACTAATATCTCTGACTTTCAATAACAACTTCCTTCTTCCCCCAGCTCTGTCTCTCTCTCTCTCCCTTTTCCCTGTCTCTATGCACACAGACATGATCAATTCTCATCTCACCCACATCAAAACCAATTAAACACCCTCTGGTTGGTCTGGATTCCAATCCAAGCCAGTGCTGTCCGTATTCTGAGATTTTTGCTCCTTCTGCTTAGTCCTTGAACAAGGGGCCCAGGCCCGTAATGTCAGCAATACATCTTTGTCTTCTCTGAATGTTGAAAGACCAGCTGAGTTCCCCTGCAGCATTTTGTTGTGTTTTTACCACAATTCCAGTGTCTGCAGATGTTCTTGCTTCGCTCTCGTTATAAAATTTAAGCTTGGGTCTGCGTTGCATTGTAGAGTATGAGAAACAACAATTGCTGGAGGAACACAGACAGTATCCCAGTGGAAAATATGATCAACCAATGTTTCAGATCTAGGCCTTTCATCAAGACTGAATCCTTGTACATATCTTTATACCGTGCATTCAAGAGCCTGGCGGCTCCATAACAGGGCCTGACGATAATGAAAGGAATTAAAATAAGTCTGAATGTTAGCTTTGTGTCGAGCCAAATGGTTGGATGGCCGGAATCTTGTCCCCATTTTGTTTTCGTCAAGAAAAATGGGAAGATTTTAATTCTGAACTTTATCAAGGCCAAATCTAAAGTCTTTACCATCAGTACTAATTTAGATCCAGATGGCAATAGATCTGGGTCTTTTGGTCAGTAAGGCATGGCATAAGAACACAAGACTGAAGGCCACTATGCCCTTCAAACCTGCCCGCCCCCCCCCATTCCATGATCATGGCTGATCTACCCCAACTCATCTGTGCCAGATCCCCATAACCCTTAACTTCCTGATCTTTCAAAAGTGGGTTGACCTCCACTTTGAATAGTAAGCTAGCTTCCAGAGTTTGCTGGGGAAAGAGAATTGCAACGATTCAATTCCCTCTGCGAGAAGTATAATCTCTATGCAACTTGGCCAGCCTCTTGCACTGATTTGTAATTAGTTCAATTAGTCAGTGAAGCATCTGAGAAGTTTCCTCTAATGTGGCCTGAAGAATTATTAGTTAGTCTTTCAAAAACTTTGTAACTAGATCCCACTTTCCTCCAAAATAGCCCTTAAACCAACCTTGCCCCCAAGCATTTGGTGATCAAGTTCATGTGAGCCCTGGGCCAAAGTTGGCAAAGCTGGTGTGAAGTGCATTGGGGGCATTTGAGGGTGGAAGGAACAAGAAGGTCATTTATTTTGTAGGGCATGAACATCTACTTTCACTCTGCTAAGTTACATCTCATTTATTCTTATTACTTGCAATAAAGACCCATTCAACTCCTGCTAGCACGTACCTTGGCTCTCATAGTTCGCTCTGCATCCAACTCCTCTTCCAGTTCCTCAACTCGGGCCTGTAAAATAGCCATGTCGGAGATAAATCATTAATGCAATCTCTGCTGAATTTGGAGATAGAGAGGAAAAAAAATGAGATAAAGGTTCCAATTTGTTGGTGTGCCTATTCCCTTGGCTCGAAAGGCCAAAAATATCCATGATGGTTCCAGGGGATTTTTTTTTTCCCTTTTTTATTATTTAGATACATAAGTAAAGGGGGGGGGGGGTTAATGAAAGATCACGGATCACATCACAGAACAACATGATCACATCAGAGAAGTATAAAATTTCTTATATAAGGGAATGTTAACGTGTGTTATTTGTATAACTTTTGTATTCGATATAATTTTTGGACCTAGTACAAGTTATGATTTAATTGTTTAATTATTATAATTATAGAATTTGATGTCGTCAACAAAATACATTGTGTAAGATTTATGGTTATGCTTCGAATTTTCAACTGATATATCTATAGGATATGATTTTGCTTTGTGTAAAGGGTTTTCATTAAACTTAATCAAAATATTTTATAAAGGAATTATCCGTCCACCGCAGTGTTTCTTTCAAAGGCAAATGGCTCACGCCATCCTGTCAAATCCAGCAGTTTCATCCGTCTTGTCCTCCTCCCCCTTCAATGGTGACTTTGCCAACTTTGGCTCATGCCTCAGATCGGTGAATCCTGCTGTTGCTCTACCCGTATCAGCTTGAGAATTTGGGGTAGCCTATTTGGTGCAAAATAAACACACACAACTGCTGTTGTTTTATTTGGTTTGTGGCTGTGGCAGGAGATAGAATGGTAACCTGCTCACACAAAAAAAGAGGGCATTAGTCATGGAAAACTTCTCACTAAGATCCGGAGAGGAAGAGCTCCCTCATCACTGGAAAATTCCATTAAACTGCTGAGTCATAGGTAGAAAAATAGAGGTGGGGGGGAGGGGAATGTGAAGACAATTCACCTTCTGGATATACAAATGGAAAACATGAGCAGAAGAAGAACATGAGGATATGTCAGGGAAATCAATGACTCAAGACAGATTTGTGGCATGAACCACAGATGGCATATTCAAAGAAATAAGGTTAGAAAAATACATGATCATGAAGACTGCCATGGATGTCTTTAAAGCAAACTCCGTAAAACAATAACATTGATAAGAAAGTGAGCCAATCGATCAGACTTTTACGTTAACATAAAGTAAACCTTTTACTAGGAGATCTCACACAGTCTACAGCAGAGGTTTTCAGGCTTTTTTCATTCTACTCACATCCCACTTTAAGTAATCCCTGGGCCATCAGTGCTCTGTGATTTGTAAGGGATTGCTTAAGGTGGTAATGTGAGTGGGAAGGGAAGGTTGAGAATCACTGCTCTAGACCCAATTGTTACTGAAATATTTTGCTTGATAAAAATTGTCACTGGCCCATTTCCTCTGGAGTTATGAAACCATGCACATAATGAGTCAATTAGGTACGATTAAAACAGTGGGTTTTCAAACTTTCTTTCCACTCACGTACTTACCTTAATCCCTTATTAATCACAGAGCACCTATGGCATAGGGATTACTTAAGGTGGCATGTGAGTGGAAAGAAAAGGTTTGACAACTACTAGTCTACAGCATTGGGAAAGAGTACACTCACTCCTGACCCACCTGGAGAACAACGCATTATATGCCAGTCTGCTGCTAATGGACCAGCTCGAGTTTAATATGATCATTCCCTCGAGACTGGTGGAGGAGCTGTCCTTGCTGTGACTGAACACCGCTCTCTGCTACTGGATTCTGGGCTGTTTTAACAGAAAGCCCACAGTCTGTCCAGGTGGGCAGCAGAACGTTGATCACCATCACGCTGAGTACTGGAGCACATCAGGACTGTGCACTCAGCCCGCTCCTGTTCATACCACTGACCCACAAATACAAGGCCAGATCCAGCTCCAAAGGAGTCATCAAGTTTGCAGATGGTATGACAATAGTTGACCTCATCAGCAAAAATGGCTGACTTCAGAAAGATCAGGATCGACCACCCTGCACTACACATTAATAGCTCGATAATGGAGAGAAAAGTCCACTTAAGAAGTGACCTATCTGGGGAACACAACACCACCTCACTTATCAGGAAGTCACCCAACAGCAACTGCCCTTCCTAAGAGAGAGGAGGTCAAGGCTACTGGACCCCATCCTGTCGACCTTCTACAGGGGTTCTATGGAGATCATCCCAATTTGCTGTATCATGGGGTGATATGGTTGCTGTAAATCCACAGGACCATAGCAGGGCCAGCAGCAGAGGGGATCACTGTGGTCTCTCTCCTCTTCATTGAAACGATCTACGAGAATCGTTGCTTGAAGAGGGCTTGCAAAATTGTTGAGGACGCCTACCAGCCCGCACACAGCATCTTCCAGCTACTCCCGTCAGGAAAGGAATACAGGAATATTAAAGACAGAACCTCCAGGTTGACAAACAGCTTCTTCCCACAAGTCAGTGAGATTGCTGAACCACGGAACGAACGGCTCATCCAAACCGTCTGAGACTTTTACTATTATAAATATTGCATAGGTATGCGAGTTTACGTCAGGATGGGTGTTTGCATATTTTTGCATCGAGGACTAGAGAACGCTGTTTCGGATAATAAACTTGAACTTAAAAAAGGAAGCTAAATTGCAACGTGACTGATGCCAATGTATTATCTTAAAACACACTTGTTCCAAAGAATTATAGTGTGCTACAGGCTGGAAACAAACTCGTTGGCCTATCTCAAGGAACTATTTGGGCGGCATGATTGGTGTAGCAGTTAGCGCAATGCCTTTACAGCGCCAGCGATTGGGGCTGGGATTCGAATCCCGCCCTGTCTGTAAGGAGTTTGTATGTTCTCCCAGTGTCTGCATGGATTTTCCTCCAGGTGCTCCGGTTTCGTCCCACCGTTCAAATCATACCGGGGGTTGTCCGTTAATTGGGCGGCATGGACTCGTGGGCCGAAATGGCCTGCTACCATGCTGTATGTCTAAATATAAATAAAAAATTTCTGTAATAGGCAAACATTGATTTAATTTCTACAAGCAACTCTCTTACACTTTTATATTTCAATGAGCATGCTAATATTGGCATGTTTCATGGACTCCAATTGAATATTCTAGGCCCCCATATTTGTCACGGCCTCGCACCTACATGTAAAGCCTGTCACCATAGCTGTTTTGCCAGAGGCTATGCTCAGGTGTCCAGACAAGCCAGCCAGTTGAGAACAAGGTCAAGTGCAAGATACAGCCAAAAGATTTTGATGCAGGTTTTGATTAGCTACTTTGGACAGTAAAAGAGGCTCCCCTAATAAACTACACTCAAAGTTTCTTGCTCAACTCAGTTTGTTCTTTGTTCCCTCACGGGATTCACCATCTCCTACATCTAGTGATGCTGACATGATTGATCCCAACTGGAAAATTATTCATTGAATTAAAGTTACTTGAGAGTTCTACCTCAACGTATGTGCAGCATCTGGATCCTTCTTTGGGTTTATCTAGCCCAGTTCAGACCTGCAAAATAGTCTTCACGAACAAACTCTCTGGGCAGGTCCACGTGACAGAAATGGATGAGTCTGATAATCTGACAGATTTCTTATCTTTTCCTGCCATCACTGCTATTAGTGGCCTCCAGAATCTCAGTCAATTGGCTCATTGCCATTATCCTTCAGATTAAATGACCGTGCCTGTCATACCATGAATAATATACTCACTATGCACCCATGAATGTGTGACCAGGCACAATTCCAACGCTATCTTCAAATTTACCAATGACATGATGGTTTTCGTCAGAATCATGAGTAATGAGGAAGCATACAGGAGGGAGGTTGAACAGCTCATTGAATGATGTAATGACAACAACCTTGCACAATGTTAGCAAAAGCAAGGAGATGATTGTGGGCTTCAGGAGGAAGTCAGGAGAACAGGCACCAGCCCTCATCAATGACTCAGGTGAAGAAGGTCAAGAACTTCAAATACCTGGGTATCAACATCTCCAAGGATCTGTCCTGGAGCCTCCATATCGATGCAATCAAGAAGAAGGCTCACCAGTGGCTATACTTTGCGAGGAGTTGGAGGTGATTCAGTATTTCGCCAAAGACGCTTGAAAACTTCTGTAGGTGTACCATGGAGAGGTTTCCAACTCTGGTATGGAGGTGCCAACTCTCAGGACAAGAAAAAACTCCAGAGGGTTGTAAACTCGGCCTGCGACCTCATGGGCACCAGACACATCTAAATGAGACAGTGCCTTCAGAAAGCAGCTTCTATCCTGAAGGACCTCCACCACCCAGGCCATGCCCTGTTCACTCTGCTACCATCGGGGTAAAAAGGTACAGAAACCTGAAGACAAGCACTCGGCGGCACAAGGACGGTTTCTTCCCCGCTGCCATCAGATTTCTGAATAATCAATGAACCACAGACACTGCCGCACTTTAGACTTTTTTTCAAAAACTATTTTAATCTATTATTTATTTTGTACGGTGGCTTATATAAGAGTTTGCACTGTGACGCTGCCACAAAACAACAGATTTCACGCCTTGTTCATGATAATAAATTCTGATTCAGAACATGGTGCCACAAATCTGGCAACAACGGCCAAGGGAAATTGGTTGCTTCATTTCATTCCACTTCTGTAAAGTTACTCCCTCCCCCGACTATTGCACACACCGCTGGAGGGAGGGCTGGCTCGGTTCTCTCTCAGCACACGTGACCGGGAGCTGTGCCGCTGCCGGTTCTTACACCAGTTGTGAGCCTCGATTACAGTCCCAACTAATTCATCACACTCTCTCAGTGAAAGCAAAAAAAGTCAACTTCCTTGATCTCCATGACAACAGTCAGATATCCTTTATTACTCATTACAATCTTTGACATAGATATTTTATGCTGAAAAATAGTCCATTGAATTCTGTACGTCTACTATTACTTCCATTCTTTTCTCCACTGTGCACTGGACAATAGAGCTGAAAGATGTGGGAAGCCTCCCTCAAGTGTAATCCTTCAAAAACCACTTTATCAGCAGGTTGTCCAACTTCCCCACAAATCTCTCTGTGCTGCTTGCCTCAGCGGTGGGTGGAACCCAATTTTCAAACACCAGCTTATTCACAGGAGGAGGCGCTCTTCACCAGATCCCTACCTCACGCGTTGCACATGAAGTCGGGCGGCACGGTTAGCTCAATGCTGCCACGAAGCCAGGGCATCAGGTTCGAAACCGGCACTGTCTGCAAGGACAGTTTCTACATTCTCCCTGTGACCTATGTGGGTTTTCCTCCCACCCTCTAAAACCTATAGAGTTGTAGTTAACTGGGTGGCGTGTGTTTAAATGGCTGGAATCGGCTTTTAACATGTTTTAAATAAAATTTGTAAAGCTCACAGAGGAAAAAAACAATCTTAAAAACAACTCTGCTTCCCAAACCAAAAATTCACCTCTGCTGGTTTATCTTACAGCACATTTCAGAAAGGCTTTCTGCTCCATTTATGGTGAACGGAGTAAGACGACTAGCTCAAAAGAATTGCTCCATTTTAATGCCTCAATAGTTCGCTCCAAAGGCATCAGGACCAGTTTCCAGGAAAGCCAAGCATATGGACACAGCAGGAAGACTAAAGAACTGGCCAACTGGTATCTCAACATAAAGGTCTGTTGGTATAATATTGAAACCTGATTTCAGCTGCCAGTTATTAGGGAGTCTCAACCTCACTGGGGACATGACACTTGGCTTCCAGCTTTCACAGAAATGATTATATTTATCGTTACAACTGGAAATATGACAATGCAAAGATTGTGCCTTATTTGGTTTTGGTAAGTGTACTGCAGATTCTGAAAAGCAATGATTAACAAAGAGCCTCTAATCTTACTCAATTCAACTCAAACTTGTAATATTTCTCATACCTGGCCCGATCTGGACGAAACATGTGGTCAGGTGGCCGTGTTCTCTGTTTTTACGAGGACAGGACTGAAAAATCCTGTCCTTAAATGCTGAAGTAGTTTATTAAATCCACTCCCCTCAATAAAAAATATTCAGCTGTTGTAAAAGAAGCTTTCAAACTGTGCAGGCTTCTGAAGTTTTCGCTCTTTTCCAACCAAATCAAATTCCTTTCAATCACAGAAATATTTATGAACCACATTCACCAAAGAGGATAACATAAATCGAGAAATGTGAAATCTGAGGCATTTTGAGTGCTGGGGCTCTGTCATTCCAAAAGCACTGGGGCTCTGTCATTCCAAAAGCACTGGGCTCTGTCATTCCAAAAACACTGGGCTCTGTCATTCCAAAAACACTGGGGCTCTGTCATTCCAAAAGTACTGGGGCTCTGTCATTCCAAAAGCACTGGGCTCTGTCATTCCAAAAACACTGGGGCTCTGTAATTCCAATAGCACTGGGGGGTCTGTCATTCCAAAAGCACTGGGCTCTGTCATTCCAAAAACACTGGGGCTCTGTCATTCCAATAGCACTGGGGGGTCTGTCATTCCAAAAGCACTGGAGCTCTGTCATTCCAAAAGCACTGGGCTCTGTCATTCCAAAAACACTGGGGCTCTGTCATTCCAATAGCACTGGGGGGTCTGTCATTTCAAAAGCACTGGGGCTCTGTCATTCCAAAAGTACTGGGGCTCTGTCATTCCAAAAGCACTGGGGCTCTGTCATTCCAAAAGCACTGGGGGGTCTGTCATTCCAAAAGTACTGGGGCTCTGTCATTCCAAAAGCACTGGGGCTCTGTCATTCCAAAAGCACTGGGGGGTCTGTCATTCCAAAAGCACTGGGGGGTCTGTCATTCCAAAAGCACTGGGGGTTCTGTCATTCCAAAAGCACTGGGGGTCTGTCATTCCAAAAGCACTGGGGGGTCTGTCATTCCAAAAGCACTGGGGCTCTGTCATTCCAAAAGCACTGGGGGGTCTGTCATTCCAAATGCACTGGGGCTCTGTCATTCCAAAAGCACTGGCGCTCTGTCATTCCAAAAGCAATGGGGCTTTGTAGATTTACCATCATATTTATTGATTCTTGATAGTGTGTGGGCTGAGGTAATTTCATGTTTTTGCCTGCAATAGACCACCAAGCAGCTGCCCTCGACTGCACACCTCTCTCACCACAATTTTCAGGAGGGGGGGGGGTGTGTGTTCTGTGCATAATTTCTCTGATTGGCTGATTACTGCTGAAAATTCCTTTCCCTGCTGCGCCACAGCCCCTGGGATACGGCGTCCTATTGTGGGGCTATAGTGAATCAAGAGCAATTCCACTGAGGCCTGGCCTTTTGCAGTTTGTGGATTAGCTGAGAAGTTCTATCATGGGAGTGAAAGATTTAGAGCAGTACATTACAGACTTTAATGAAATGTGCTTCCCCTGTGGATTATGAAGCTTGGCAACTGTTTTTCCATAAAAAATGCCAATGTGCAGTGGCCTCCAACTTAGCACTCAGCTACAATTCTTTTGTATAGACATGGTCTGTAAATGCATGTTGAGTACTCCTTATCAGAAATGAATGGGACCAGAAGTATTTTGGATTTGAGATTTTTCCAGATATTGGAACACCATTTAAAAAATGCATAGATTCACATTGCAATAAAAATATTTACATATGCACAAATTAACTGAAGTAGACATATACTGCATTGAAAAAAATCTATTCTCAATATTGCACTGCTACGCCCTATTCTCCGATCGGGATTTCTGAACTCTATTATGTATTACCTGAAAAAAGTTTCAGATTTTGGATCATTTCAGATTTCTGGAAGTCGGATAAAGGGTACTCAATCTGTAGTAAAAACATTCATGCAGAGGCATGCAAGAGCCCTGCCTCAGCAGTGCTGCCTAACCTTAGATTCAGCAAAAGGTAACTGCCTTTTATGTAAAAAATAGCCCCCTGCTGCCACCCAGACCCCACAATGTGTGTCTTTCACGTCCCCTTCACCTGATCATCACTCCGTCGAAGTCACAATCCCTCATCCCCCAAACTGATTATGGCCAATTTAGAGCTGATCATCCCAGAGATTTTCACCTTCCTGTGAATGATGTTTGGACTCCCCTAACACAACCCCATTCCCCCCACCCCAACCTCATTTACCTCCACAAAACTTGCCGATCCACCAGATGGTTGAATGTGCACTATTTTGAGTTTGCAACAATTTCCAAACTAATCACAAGAGGTGGGAAATCCTAATTTAGAAACTCTTGTTCTGACTGGCTGAACAGTAACTGGGAGACAACATTACTTAAAGGATCATCCTGGAATAATTCTGGATCTTATTTTCTGAAAATTTGTTTGAATAAATCAGCCATAGAATCTGAAACCAAAGGGCAGTATGCCTGAATTCTCATTACTGAATACACTATTCAATAATGATTTAAAGTGGTTTTCAAAGTACTTCTTTCCACTCATGTACCACCTTAAGTATTCCCAATACCATAAGTGCTCTGTGATTAGTAAAGGATTGCTTAAGGTGGTACGTGAGTGGGAAGGGAAGGTTGAGAATCACTGCTCTAGACCCAATTGTTACTGAAACATTTTGCTTGAGAAAAATTGTCATTGGTCTATTTCCTTTGGAGTTATGAAACCGTGCACATAACAAGTCAATTAAAACAGTGGTTTTCAAACTTTTTCCTTCCACCTACATACCACCTTAACTAATCCCTTACTAATCACAGAGCACCTATGGCATAGGGATTACTTAAGGTGGTATGTGACTAGAAAGAAAAAGTTTGAAAACTGCTGATTTAAAGCAATTGAAATTGACTGCAACTGGAGTTAGATGTCAGTTGAAATCTTCTTTTAACCCTGAAATCCAGCTATGTTCTGTGCCAGGCAATTAAACGTCATTCCATGCTGATCTTACATAATAGTGTCTGCCATCTAGGTTACCCGAAATAAACAAAATCACTACCTGAACCCCACACAGTACGCAAGTGAAGATGTTGTTATTTCCCTTTATGGTAGAGGGATGAATGATAGCGTGAGCTGGATGGAAAGGGTCTTCTATAATTCCATGAACCCTATTTAGATAATGTTCTCAGTAAATGTGGTCCATAGAAGAAAGGAAGACCTAGTGATCCTCTTGACCGCTTCAATGAACCTTCGGACTTCCGGCCCGAAACTTTGCAGCTACCCTTCTGCACAATGATACAGCCACATTCAATTGTTCTCCTCTAAAAGATTGTCAATATGGGGGCAACGTTTGAAGGGGAAGTCAGACTAAAGAGCGTAAAAAATAAGAGAACAGTTTTCCCATTGGAACAATGCATTTACTATACAGTATATTTCCGATTATCCAAAATGCTTGGGACCGAATGTGTATCGGTTAACTGCATTTTCTGGATATCTGAGAAACACCTTTAAGCAGCGGAATAATTGTATTGGCTGTCGCCGATCCCAAAGTCTCCCCACTGCCGTCACAGAATCTGCCCGGGAGCCCGAAGTCCCCGCTCTGATCTTGGGCATCTGGGCGGGATCGCTGACGGCAGAAGAGAGGTGTCTGGGATCAGAGCGGGGACCTTGGGCTGTTCAGATCCCAACCCAACCCTCCCCACCACCATCGCGGGATCCCCACGGTCCCCGCATTGATCCCAGCCCAGTAGCATCCACATAAAACAACAACCAGGAACAAGGGAAGGTGTTTCAAGTGTGAAATAATGTTTAATTCTTACCTTGAGTACACGAGAGCTTCACTGAATTCAAAATGGCGCTAACAGCGTGTCAGAGACCATCTGAGTAC
The DNA here is from genome assembly GCF_036971445.1 of Narcine bancroftii. Taxonomy (NCBI): domain Eukaryota; kingdom Metazoa; phylum Chordata; class Chondrichthyes; order Torpediniformes; family Narcinidae; genus Narcine; species Narcine bancroftii. The sequence continues at coordinate 339,744,721 of NC_091471.1, read as the reverse complement.
CCAAGAGCTCCGGTGGATTCAAAATAGCTCTAACAGTGCATCAGAGTCCCACTTGAGCATGGCAGGTTAAAAGAAAAATCAACTTTTTTTTTCAACTTGTGATGTCACGTCACCACCAAAAATTTCTGCAGGTAACTGAGAATTTCACTAAAGTGGTTTTCAGATAATCGGAAATGTACTGAACAGTGAACTAACAACAGTTAACTCCAAAGGTGAAGGTGATTTGGCCCATCACCCTTCTGCTGACCCTTAGCTTATTATTCTCACTGCAACACTATGTTCTCCTAACTTAAAAAGAAATTCCTCTCTATGTCAAAGTATTCTCTGATCTGATGTTCAAAAATAATTTACCTTACTTCCTTGATTTACTTTCTCTGTACCATCAGATATAATTCTCCAAAGCATAAGGTTCTCCCTGCTCAATGAAAGAAATGAAATCCTAATTTTAGCATTTTAATCAAAAAAAATCATAACTAATTTCAGACTCAGCACAGGCCTGGTACTTACATTTTAACATTAACATTGCGTTTTGTCAAATAAAGTAGTAGAGTGCTCTGCGAATGCTTAGCTACAAGTTCGCAACTGACACCAGAGAGAGGTTAAAAACCCCAAATTTTCCCATTATTTTAAAATTTAAACTGAAAGGTGGATTAACTGCTGTACAGTTTTTAGTTTGGAGCTCTCGGCATCCGGTCCCAACTCAAAATGCTACTTCAAGTCACGTGATCCCAGGGTGCATTTGTGTGCATTCATGTAAAAATTGGGCAATTCAAATGTAGAATTCACAAGTGAACAATCTAAGATATAAATAAAGGAGAAAGAAAGAACATAAGATATGGAAACAGAAACATTATTTTAATGCTTTTATTTGTTAGCTATGTAAATTCAAACTCTGCTTTCATTAAATTATAAATTATTTCAATTTGCTTCAATTATTTTCAGCCTCTTCCTCTCTCTGAGATGTACACAAAACGTTCAAGAACATTTGACAGCAGGGTTCCAGCGCATGGTCAGGTTACACTGCCCAAAGGCTGCTTGCCGTAATGAGCACACTCTGCCTCACTGAGCTCCTCTCAGGTGCTGAGCCAGGCATCCAAATTAAGCACAGGTGGGCTGGGATAGAAACACGAACATCCACCTGCCCTGGAATATAAAGACGGACAACCTATTATGGGCACTGTCCTTAGTGATAGGAACCCCAGCAATGAGTTTTGTGAATAAGGTCTTTGATAACACAGCTTACCAATGCAGAATCATCACCATTCTTGCTTGAAAGGTACAGTAGAGCACAAACAACTGAACATTAAACATCATTTAAGACAGATAGAAATTATTTTCCCACTTCTCCAGCCTGAATGTTTCACCCAGTGAAGTAACTCTAGACTGCTCGCCACAAAATGCTTTACCTTCACTTTAATAAGAACACTGAAACACGGAGACCCGTGCTCCGTACCAGCATTTACAATCATTTCAGCCCAACCAAGTCAGCTCAAATCCCAAAGACAGTACAATTTGCTTCATGAACTGCCAGCTGGAGATGCAGAACGTGACACTTTATTGAGCTGTTTCATGTGAAATACAAATTGCATGGACTCTCAGTAGAATAAAATAACAACACTGAGTTCTGTTTTGAAATCCAAGATGAGATTTTTCTCTGAATATAAAGATGAATGGGCAGGGAATTGTGGCAACTCAAAATATGGCCTTTCTTTACACGCAATGTTGAAATAGAAAAAGCAGCTCAGGCCTAATTTCTCAGGAGCATCAAGCAGGCATCTTGACATATCAGGACATCAGGATAGGTGACCACCAAAATGGCCGAGAAGATCACTGGAGTCTGACGAAAATGACTGGGAACATTGCTTGTATAGGGCTCCAAGATTTATAGAGGGTTCTTACCATCCATCACACAGGACTTTTGACCTACCACTGTAAGGAAGGAGGGATCGATGAATGGGATCCTATAACTTTGGGTTGCTTATAAATGCCACAAGTAAATTATTCTGAAATATTTATACTTACCAGTATATATTTTACAATTTTATGCGATTATTATATTCTGTGTGAAAATTGTATTGAATATGTCTGTATGCGTACCATGGTCCAGAGAAATGCTGTTTTGTCTGGTATAAACAGTGAAATCCCATTATAATATGATCGTTGGGGTCCATAAAATCTCATCACGAAGAAAGCCGGGTCGTGCTAAATTGGGGTTTCACTGTACTTGCATTTTGCCCGACATCCCCGCTCTTGCCTGGGAGCCCGAAGCCCGAGTCCAATGACTCATCACATTATGTCCATATTAGCATTAAAAAAAATCACAGGGTTTCACAGTATGTAGTCAGCTGATGATAAACTGAAACTTGTGGCTGTGATGCAATTATAAGGGTCGTAAGAAGGGAAGAGAGCAAAAGGAAGAAAGGACAAAATCTTATGTAAGAGTACTGCCAAGGTGAGTATGCGGACAACTGAAGAAAAGTTCAGAGGAGCGCACTGGGAAGAACATGGAATATAAATAAAGAGGCGGAGTCTGATCAGCCCCACATCCCTGATCCACCATTGAATAAGATTGTGGCTGATCTTCTACCTCAGCACCAATTTCTCTTTGAACCCTCTATCCCTCAAATTCCCGAATATCTCTTTGCTCCCTTTCCCCAATACGTTCAGTAAAAAAATCCAGTTCTCGCTTTCATATAGAATGCAGAATCCACCTGCTAAATTTCTTCTCATCTGTTCTGAATGCCTGAAACCTTATTTCAAGCCTGTGATGCCCAGTTCTAAATACCACAGTCGGGGGAATCAGCAATTTCATATCCACCTTTCAAGTCCCCAAAGACGGCAATTTCATTGAGATCGTCTTTCTGAATTCTAAATTTTTCTTGGCTTTTGTCTTTAATCCACAGCAACATATTAGCATAAGGATTTAATGACCGACACTAAGGCAAACTTTGCAATCTCTCTGAAAGTCCATCCAAATTCAACTGCCCAAGGAAAATTAGCTGGTTGTTAATATGTTTACCAGAATAAGCAGATTTTGGCTCATTTCCCAAATGCTTTCAAAATTAAGCCTATGCAGTAATCCCCCCCCCGTCAGGGTCGGCGCCAAGGGGGTGCATTCGCAGGCATTTCCCCCCAAATGAGGCATTGTAAATCCCCACCTGTGTGTGCGCCCCCTCCACCCCGACTCACAGGACCAGCATCACAAATGTCACTAGTCTCTACGCAATATAAGCAGTAGGTTTGTCTATTAGGTTGGAGGGAGGGGAAGGGGAGGATGATGGCGCACGGAGGTTCATAGTAGGCACCACCTCCACCCCCCGAATGAGTTTTCGAATGTCAGATTGCGCCCCTCCCCCCACTAAGATTTGTTCTGAAGCCGACCCTGCTCCTTGTGCGTAAGATGGTTTCCCTTGATAGTTACTTTACCAAGGCAAGGGAGGCCCAGAAATTCTGCAGAGGCCAATGGTCTATATTGAAAATGAAGCATTCACCAATGTTTCAAAAATTAGATGTTTCATTCAATGCCCATGTTGGTCTCCCCTCCAATTTCTCCTTTCTCTCACATTAATTGAAACAAGTTTTCAAAGTCTCACAAGGAAATGCACAAATGCTGGTCAGCAAAATTACGAAGATGATGCCATGACCATGAGTCTGGAAAAAAAACCAACTGAAAAACCTCACAAAGATAAGCGTATACAGAGCCGTTGTCATACCCACACTCCTGTTCGGCTCCGAATCATGGGTCCTCTACCGGCACCACCTACGGCTCCTAGAACGCTTCCACCAGCGTTGTCTCCGCTCCATCCTCAACATCCATTGGAGCGCTTACACCCCTAACGTCGAAGTACTCGAGATGGCAGAGGTCGACAGCATCGAGTCCACGCTGCTGAAGATCCAGCTGCGCTGGATGGGTCACGTCTCCAGAATGGAGGACCATCGCCTTCCCAAGATCGTGTTATATGGCGAGCTCTCCACCGGCCACCGTGACAGAGGTGCACCAAAGAAAAGGTACAAGGACTGCCTAAAGAAATCTCTTGGTGCCTGCCACATTGACCACCGCCAGTGGGCTGATAATGCCTCAAACCGTGCATCTTGGCGCCTCACAGTTTGGCGGGCAGCAACCTCCTTTGAAGAAGACCGCAGAGCCCACCTCACTGACAAAAGGCAAAGGAGGAAAAACCCAACACCCAACCCCAACCAACCAATTTTCCCTTGCAACCGCTGCAATCGTGTCTGCCTGTCCCGCATCAGACTTGTCAGCCACAAACGAGCCTGCAGTTGACGTGGACTTTTTACCCCCCTCCATAAATCTTCGTCCGCGAAGCCAAGCCAAAGAAAAGATGTGTAGATGGGCATTTGATAGCATTGCCATGGTTAACTGAAGGGCCTATGTCCATGCGATCTGACTCGATGACTACTGGCACCTGATTCAAAGATTATTTTACAAATTTCATGCAACCTGCTTTGCTATAACAGAAAACCACAGTCCAGAAGTTCTGCACTCCAAAAGGGTTCAATGCATGTGATGGTGTCAGTTGAGGGTTCTCCACCGCAAACTTTAGTACGTGTTATTGGAAAAGGACAAGTGCATTTGATTCTCTTTCTGTGTCTGAAGCAATCAGAGATGAGCAAGGACTCCAAGGTGGGGTGGGGTGGTACTGGTGATAGTATCAGGGGATTCAGCAGACCGATCAAGGACTTTAGAGAAGTGGCCAGCTGCTGAGGCCTAAATGGGTCTTGGGAGGAAGATACTGGTCAGAGATCAAAGCATTGTCTGGAGGTCAGTGTGTCAAAGAGTGTCCAGAGGAGTGTGGGCCAATAGTTAATTAGAAAATTGGGGACTATATGATATGGAGATCAGGGAGTTGGTTAGGGTTAGGCTGAATAGGGTGCTGGCATCAAAGTTATAGGGGCGACTTGAGGTGGAGGAGATAATTAGTGGGACTTACCAAGCGTGGCTCTAGGATAGTTGTCCAGCGGATGAACGCCTAATTACAGGCACTCACTCGCTGGATTAATTCACATGGGAATGCTCTAAAATAATGTGATCTGATCCACATCTGAAGCAGACAGCTTGTAAAATGGGCAAGAGGGAAGAGGGTGCGAGTCAAATTTCCAGAGTGGTACAATTCAACCTGGGAATTTACAACGCTAGATTCCACTTAAAATAAGATGCTGCTTGGCTGAATTTGGAGAAAAAAAAACTGTGTTCAACGCTTAACAAAGTCAATGGGAATATAGGTTGGCAATCTGCTTGTACACAACCATCGAATGTATACCAGGGGCACTCCCAGAAATACACTGCAATGTTTTATTTCCAAGCTGGTGATTAACTTAATCACTCTATATTTGGAAAATGTCCTATTTTAGTGAAATTCAATCTGGCAAAAAAATAAGTTAGAACTGAGCTTTCTAAGCCTCACTACTCAAATATTTACAAACAAAAGCAAAACAAAGACTACAATTTTTTTTTCCCTGCAGCTGTTCTGTTCAACAGATCACTGTGGTTGGATTCTGACACTGAGAGAATGGCCGCAACAACAAAAACACAAGGCCCAGCAGCCACACGTGGGCATATGGCCAGGGACAAAAGGAGGAGTTGAAGGCCCAGTGTTAAAAATCAAAGGCTGGAAGAGACAGTGGCATTGCCTGAAACATTACCTTTGTGGGAGACTTATTCACCGGCAGTTGGTTTGTGGTTAAAACAAAGGCATGTTATAAAAGAGATGGAATTACACATCACAGATTTTATTTCTCCAAGAGATGGGCAGTTTCAGAGTTTAGAATTTCACCAGATACTGCATTATTATATGAAATGACTTGGATTTCATTGATCATCCTATCCAGCCTTCCCATGGGAGATCAGGTCACTGAGGGAATGTGGTTAGGAACGTAGCTTCTATTTTTGCACGCGTTTTGTGGCTACAGCACAGGATATTTGTAGTCATCACTTTCTGGAAGAATTGGTAAAAGTGCAATATGCTTCCTGTTCAGAAGCCAGGCAACCAACGTATGCCCAGAAATACTGTCACTTTTTATCAGCTTTGTGTAACTGAATGTTAGTCTCTCCTCCAACTGCCAAGCCAAATATGATAATGAGAATTTCTCAGTTAATTAGTGTCACTTTGGAAATTCACTCTGGCCATATGACCATCATGCATACCTGGTAAGGAAATTTCCCATGTGTCGCTCCTTTTCACATTTGGAATGAGAACTTGGAAAATCTAACCCTGAAAGTAGCGATCGTTGGCCATTCTCTGGGCCTCTCACTGACTCGAATCACTGTCCTTTCATTCACACCTTCTGATGACCCCTACTCCCATCCAATCACTACACTGATAATGGTGACCACCGTCCCCATGCCAAGATTCCAACTTCCAGTCTCCTTCAGAGGCTTCATTCTTCACCCTGTCTGACCTTGCCCTCATTGTTCATTAAACACCACAGCAAAGGTCCCTGATGTACCCTTATAACCTCAACACTTGGATATCCATTCTACATTTACAGTCACAGCAGAGGACTGATCTGGCAAACAGCCACCCCAGAAACAGTAATAGCAGAGGCTGGTGAGCCTACCCTAGACCTCAACGTATGCAACATCCATCACTTGTTCCCAAGATGATGGGTCAGCGGTTCATCTGATCTCCCGCAGATGCCATCAGTGAAACTGTTAATGGCCTCACTTCACAGAGATAAAGTAGATGTGGATACCTTGTGGATTGGTGATCTACTGCCCTACTTACCCGTGAGATGGGCAGAATTTTAAAGTATGGCACATTGGATTACATTTTAACCTATAATGGTAATCATTCAAGTATCTTAACATCAACTGTACAAATATAATCCATGCTCAATACCATTCATTTATCAACCTGAATATTTTATCAGTCATGAAGATCCTTCACAAGACACTGTGCCAGTGGAGGTAGTATTGGAATTTCTGAACAAAATCTTGATCAGAGATTATAATAATCTATGTAAAGATGGACAACAGTGTAGAGAGGAATTTTTTTTTAATGTTTAATTTTTTTTAAAAATGTAAAAAGTTTTAAATTTCTTTCTTTGGCTTGGCTTCGCGGACGAAGATTTATGGAGGGGGTAAAAAGTCCACGTCAGCTGCAGGCTCGTTTGTGGCTGACAAGTCCGATGCGGGACAGGCAGACACGATTGCAGCGGTTGCAGGGGAAAATTGGTTGGTTGGGGTTGAGTGTTGGGTTTTTCCTCCTTTGCCTTTTGTCAGTGAGGTGGGCTCTGCGGTCTTCTTCAAAGGAGGTTGCTGCCCGCCAAACTGTGAGGCGCCAAGATGCACGGTTTGAGGCGTTATCAGCCCACTGGCGGTGGTCAATGTGGCAGGCACCAAGAGATTTCTTTAGGCAGTCCTTGTACCTTTTCTTTGGTGCACCTCTGTCACGGTGGCCAGTGGAGAGCTCGCCATATAATACAATCTTGGGAAGGCGATGGTCCTCCATTCTGGAGACGTGACCTATCCAGCGCAGCTGGATCTTCATAAGCGTGGACTCGATGCTGTCGACCTCTGCCATCTCGAGTACTTCGACGTTAGGGGTGTAAGCGCTCCAATGGATGTTGAGGATGGAGCGGAGACAACGCTGGTGGAAGCATTCTAGGAGCCGTAGGTGGTGCCGGTAGAGGACCCATGATTCGGAGCCGAACAGGAGTGTGGGTATGACAACGGCTCTGTATACGCTTATCTTTGTGAGGTTTTTCAGTTGGTTGTTTTTCCAGACTCTTTTGTGTAGTCTTCCAAAGGCGCTATTTGCCTTGGCGAGTCTGTTGTCTATCTCATTGTCGATCCTTGCATCTGATGAAATGGTGCAGCCGAGATAGGTAAACTGGTTGACCGTTTTGAGTTTTGTGTGCCCGATGGAGATGTGGGGGGGGCTGGTAGTCATGGTGGGGAGCTGGCTGATGGAGGACCTCAGCTTTCTTCAGGCTGACTTCCAGGCCAAACATTTTGGCAGTTTCCGCAAAGCAGGACGTCAAGCGCTGAAGAGCTGGCTCTGAATGGGCAACTAAAGCAGCATCATCTGCAAAGAGTAGTTCACGGACAAGTTTCTCTTGTGTCTTGGTGTGAGCTTGCAGGCGCCTCAGATTGAAGAGACTGCCATCCGTGCGGTACCGGATGTAAACAGCGTCTTCATGGTTGATTTAAAAGTTTTAAATTTAGACACAGTGTAATAACAGGCCCTTCTAGCTCACGAGCCCCTGCCGCCCAAATGCCACAATTACCCTACAAGCCCCGTATGTCTTTGAAGGCGGGGGGGGGGGGGAGGAAACCAGAGCACCCAAGGAAAACCCAAAGCAGACACGGGAAGAACGTACAAAGACAGCGTAGGATTCGAACTAGAGTTGCTGGTTCTAATAATAGCATTGCGCTAACCATTTCCACCCCACCCCCCACCACCCAAGGAGAATACCAACTCTTAAGATCTTGACATCTGAAAGGGTACCATCTGTAGCCTTCCAATGAAAATCTGGGGATTGAAAAGGAGTGAAGGAGAGCAGGTTTATAAAAAGCTTCTGAATAAGCAACAAATAGATCTCATCTTTACTTAAATAGTTCCACTTCTCCCTACACTGCAATCTCCTCCAACTTACAAACTCCACAGAGAGATGAGCTACCAGCATTAAGGGTCCATCAGTCCCCAATTTTTATCACTCTACCAGACATCTCTCGACAACAGTGGTCCCATGATCCAGAACTGCTGGTTAAATGTCTTCAGCACTTGGCTTCTCTTTCCTCCTTCAATATACTCCATAACAAACACAAAACATTATATTTTATATGGCATGTGCTCCAGGAACTGAAAAGCTGCTTACTTATGCCCAGGAATGTTCTATCCCATTTGTCACTGTGCTGCCCTGACTGGTGGTGCTGGTGGGACAGTCTTTATCCAGGGTGATGCTCCAGGTGTCTGGTCTGTTGCCTGTAAGGTCTGATGATGAAAGCAGTAAGGATGTTTCCTGATTAGCCCACAGAACATTTTCTCAATTTAGGCATTTAGATGTTTGCAAGGTCAGGCAGGTAAAGAATGGTTGTGCCATCCCTGAATTCAATCAATTATGCTCAATCTTCTCCTAGTCTTTTCTTTCTCCTATTTCAACATAGCCATCCAAGCACAATTCTTTGGCTTGTTGTGGCAATTATAATATAAAATAAACCCTGTAAGGATGGTAGATTACTTCCAGGTGTGTGAGTGTGTTTTTTTTTACAAGTTTTATGGTCATTATTACTGAGATTAGTTTTCAATTTCAATTCCTGATTACTTTAACAAAATGTAAATCCCACAGCTGTAAAGGTGAAATTTGAACCAACATCTCTGGATCACTCTGCTAGTATTCAGTGGACAGTCACCATGTTTGAGATACACCACATGGAATTACCTGCCTGGGACCGGTCCCTATCTCAGCGACAACACCAGCCTGATAGATAAATGCCCCATTTTATTTGTTTTTGTAGAGTAGTATTTGTGAAATAAAACCCCTCTGCCAAGAACTGTACGATAAGGTTTAAATGTCTGCATTTAATGGACAGGAAACAGATTACAATTTAATGACACAGTTATATCAGTTTCCACCCCTAACAACAAATCAAATAATTCAAATGAAAGATATTTTATTTTACTGACATGATATCTTTAAAGAAAAACAAGTTTGCATCAAACATAATAGCTAAGGATAATGGTCTACTCCTAACTTTATTTGCTGGTTATTTTTCTTTCGGCTGAACGAAAAATGAAGGGGGGATGTTTTCTTCTGTGACTCATTTGATGATTGGTATTAAATACTGGTGGTTTAGACACATTGTTAATTTTGCCCCTGAAAATTAAAGGCCCTTGCCAGACTTCGTTATGCTGAAAGCCCAGAAAGATAGGACAATGGTTTTTAATGGCTCTGCAAACCAGAGAGCAGAAGCTCACAAATTGTTTTTTTTTCCATTTGTTTTGTACTGAACACAATTTCAATAAAAAATTTTTAGGAAACAATAGCAACGCACAAAATGCTGGAGGAATTCAGTGGGTCAGGAAGGATCCACGGAAAGCAAGAGATAATCAATATTCTAGGCCAAAACCATTTATCAAGAAGGGCAGGGAACAGGCAGAAATCTGAATAAAGGAGTGGGAGCATGGGCTGGCAGGTGATAGGTGGATATAGGTAGGAGAGGGAAGAAAAAGGAAAATGAAAGAGGTCATCATGGGGGGGCGGGGGGGGGGGGTAGAGGGCAGAAAAGACATTAGAAATATTTTGCCAAAGGAGGAAAACCTTTTGGCCCAAGAAGTCCATACTCCTTGCAAACCAATCCTGCTAGCCCAGTTCCTCCACTTTTTCTGCAATAAGCTGCAAATTCACTATCCAATTCCTTGTTATTCAGCCTGATTGACAATGTCCACCACCCTTACCGGTATTGATTTCTAGTTTATCGTCATTCTCCACATAAAATGACATTCTCCCTCATCTCCTACCCATCCATTTTCTCCAACTCATTAAATCCATGACCTTCTTGAACAATTGATGAAAGGAAAGAGATTTGATTTAGTCTAGCTATGACGTAAAGTGAACTTGAAACAGATGGATTAATTTTTAATTTCGAGGATCAGCAAGGTAAGAGGTCCTTCGAGCCCATGAGTCCAACCTGCAGTGATAGACGGCTAGAGATCCTCCTAACCATTATAAGGAGTTGGAGATTAGTATGTTGCAGCTAAGGATGATTCAAGATGGATGCCTCCGCACAGTCATGATAAAGCTAATAAAGTGTAGTTGTTTTAAAACAACCCGTTTCTTTATTACAATAAAAGAAACATTACATGGTACCAGGAGTGAGAATCAGTCAATATAGCAGCAGAGAAACAGAAAGTGTGAAGACTGATGATGATGTAAATTGGACTGGAAATATCACCACATGTGGAGTCTGTTCAAAGATTCCTGCTGTACCTGCAAGCCATTGGAGTTGATAGCATACCAGAAGCATGGAAGATTGCGTTGCTACTTAACGTGGTGGGACCTGAAGCACTAGAGGTTTTCAATACATTTGTTTTTGCCGAGGCAGAACACCAGGGGAAGTTTGATAAGGTTATCGAGATGTTTGGTGAACACTGTCCACCAAAGCAAAATGAAATGTTCAAGAAGTACGCGTTTCGCTCATGCATGCAGTTGCGGGGAAAGAGCTTTGATACTTTTTTTTTAAACATAACATGAATTTAAAAGCAAGAGCATGCAATTTTAGATTGCTACAAGATTAAATGATCCATGATCAAATTGTGTTCAGGATTATTGATAAGAAAGTGTGGGAGAGGCTTCTGTGAGAGACAGAGCTTACCTTAGCTGGAGCTGTGAAGAAACGCCACGCCAGTGAATTAAAAACTCTGCAGCACACAAAAAAGTTCAGTGAGAATGCAAAAGCCTGTGAAAATGAAGGCATAGCTGTAGCCACAGTGTGTGTTCACACACATAAACAAAAAATGAGATCTAGGAAATCCAAATCAAATATATGAAATCGATCTTTGCCAGACATGGAATTCCTCAAATTGTCTACAGTGACAATGGACCATGCTACATCTGTAAAGAATTCCAGAACTTTGCAGAGACTACAATTTTCAATAAGTGACTTCAAGTCCTCTGTATCCACAGTCAAATGGTACAGCAGAGAAAGGAGTGCTCATAGTTAAACAGTTGCCCAAGAAAGCACAAGACAGTGGCTCAGATCCTTATCGAGTTACAGAGCTTCACCACTTGAACATGGCATGTCATCTAATAGGACGTAGACTACACACCACAGATCCCGACTCTGCAGACCCAAGCAAGAACAGAGATGTCAAATGAAGCAAAAGCATCTGCAATTACAAAAAAAACTATGAAAAGTCTGCAAAAAGCTTAGGGCCACTAGCACAACATGACACAATCAGACTCAGAGATTCCAAAACTTGGGACAAAAAGGCTTCTGTGCTTGAGAAACCTAAAGACGAGCCTCAGCGGCACAAGGACAGCATCTTCCCCATCTGATTCCTGAATAATCAATGAACCAAATACATTGCCTTACTTTTCGTGCACTGTTATTTTTATTTTTTAGAGTAGTTGTAAGATGGTTATAATATGTATGTTTGCCACATAACACCAAATTTTGTGACTTGTTCGTGAAAATAAATTTGGATTCTGATATTACAAGAGAGCCATGACTTCAATGCATTTATTTCTGTATAATTGCATTGGTCACAGAATGTAAAGGGAACACGATTTACCTTTTACCATTCGGGTGGGCTTAAATCTGGCTTTCCAAAATTCGGAACATTCTGTCCCCCCAAGGGTTCCGGATAAAGGATCGTGTAACTGTAATGTTAATTCTGCAAAACTGCAGGTTGAAGAGTTAGGCTACTGGCAGCAATTTATGAGGATCACAGCAATTAATGCTTGAATATTTCGCCTACAATTTCACTGATCATTTCTTTTGCAACGTTAAAATAATTTGTACTTGTAACTTAGTGAGGTGACTAACAACTCCTGCGTTAAAACCCTGATGAAGGGCTCAGGCCCAAAACATTATTATATCCCTAGGCTTACGAGAGACCTGCTGAGTTTCTCCGGCATTTTTAGCATGACGGTCAGCGCAACGCTGTTACAGTACCAGCGAATGGAGTTCGAAAATCCGGCACTGTCTGTAAGCAGCTCATGCATTCTCTCTGTGTCTGCATGAGTTTCGCCTGAGTGCTCCGGTTTCCACCCCCCTTTCAAAAACGTGCTGCGGAGGTAGGCCATTTGAGTGTAATTGGGTGGCACGAGCTCATGGGGTGAAAGGGCTGCATGAGTGTCTTTTGTGCATTGCACTCTAAACATTAGCATAAAACTGATTTGGACCCTCTCTGAGTATTGTGAAGACCGTGTCACCATACAATTTTCAATACCCAGCATTTCATATGAAAATCAACCCTAATTTCTTTAAGGCACAAAGTGTTGGAAATACTCAGTAGCATCCATGGACAGCAAAAAAAAAATCAATATTTCAAGTCAAAGACCCAGGGTCCTGATGACTGGCCCTCAGCCTGAAATAGTGACTTTATTTCTGCTGTCTGACCCGCTGAGCGTTCAAGTCATTTTTTAGGTTTTCCTACACCTGCAGTCGATACATGAAGAATCTCAGAATGCACAAAACATAAAAAATTCACATCATCCCCCCCCAATCTTGTTCATATCCTGAGCAATGATTCATCATGGCTATAAAACGATCTTCAGTTAAACTGCGTTTGTTAGACTATCTGGAATAAAAACACACCATCGGATACCGAATAAAAATCAGATGGGCCTTTTTAAAAAAAAATGTACTGAGCACTACTGGAGAAACCACTACTCTAACAGAGTTAGGACTGATTCGCCAGCTGTTGGTGAATACCCCCCCCCCACCCCCACCCATCTAATGACATAGGCCAGAGTGCGGTTTCAGACCCAATCCTGACACATTAAGAGAAGAAAGGAACGAGGTAAATACTTTTTAGCTCTGTTCAACGTCGCTGTCTCCTCCGAGAAACTGTTAATAGCCCACTTGCTGCCAATTGTAAATGAACTACATGCTAAAAGGTAAATTTAGTATTAAAATAAATTGAGTTATTTTGGCAATAAACCCCATCAGGAATGTTGTCTTCATATATGATTATTGAAACAGTGTGTTTTTGGGGTTTGACCTTTTTTAGGTAACTGGTACATCATGGTATATAAACATTTAAATTAGAGCACTATATTTACTTGTTAAAACTCATGTGGTTCACAATATTACACTTAGCAATGTGGTACATAAATATAATATAAACCCATTTAGCCACCAATATTCTAGCAGAAAACTCAATGAAATGTATTCTCGTCGACATGAAAACATTTGTGCTATTACTACGATGGAAGAATTGAAATACAAGATCATTAAAATGTGATTACATTGCAAGATTTTGGTGGAGAAATCAGCATTAGTGCTAAAAGCTAACAGCAAAAAAAACCCCAAACTGAGTGCATGAAAAAACAGCACTATTTATTTCCTTTAAAAATTAGCAGACAGATTGAGAGTAGCAATGTATCATAGATGGTTTGGCAGCTCCAAGTAATGAAATTAATGTTAGGTAGACCAACAATGTGGACAGATTGAATACCAATAAAGCCAAAGTGACTAACGATAAAGAGTTCATTGTCATACACATTGTCAAACATACAAATGGACTGATTGTTACTTGCGGTCACAGACAGACACCTGGAAAGAAAGAAGTGTCAACTAATTAAATTAAGTTCAAAGAGACAATAAATAGACAAGGTCACAGTAATCCTCGTGCAAAAAGTGTCCTTTTGTGGACAATCAGTCCTTGTGTGCTGTTGGAACAGTCTCACCAGTTCTGACAGTATTTGTGCAGAAGCTGACAAATACATGTCCCATTCGAACGACAATATCAAGAAGCATGACATGCATTTCAAAAAATAGAGAAGTAGTGCGCCAGTCACAATGATCGTTAAAAAAAACTAAACTTGTAATTGGGAAAGTAGTGCGTGTGTGTGTGTGGGTGTGTGTGTGTGGGTGTGTGTGTGTGTGTGTGTGTGTGTGTGTGTGTGTGTGTGTGTGTGTGTGTGTGTGTGTGTGTGTGTGTGTGTGTGTGTGTGTGTGTGTGTGTGTGAGAGACAACTGTTACAAATGGTCCAGACATAGCGTCAGCAATCTCTTTTTCAATTTTTGACTTAATGACATTCCAATTAGATCGTCAATATTTTTAAACCTACAAAGCCTTTGATATAGTTCAACAGACTACTCTGCAACTCAAGTCAATGAATGGCATGGGGATTTTGTCTGAGCTTTGCCTTATTTTCATCATTTTATTTTAAATTTTAATAATACCAGCACAATAGAAACGGATTCCAGCAATTGAAACCCGTGCCACCCATTACATGCAAATAACCTCCTAATCACACACGTTTTGGAGGGTGGGAGGAAGCCAGAGCACCTGGAGAAAATCCACGACCACCATGAGGAGAACGTACAACCCTGGATTCAAACCCATGTCACTGGCATTGAAATAGCATTGCACTAACTGTGCCTGCCATTCAATCAGCTACCAAAGCTTTAGCAGCAGTTCACCAGGATCCCCATACTTGGAACAAGAACACAGAGGTTACACTAGCAGACTGGACCCCAAAAGCCTGGGCCACCGACCTACAAACACGGTGTCTTAAACAAGCAGCCTCTATCCTAAAAGACCCCCATCACCCAGGCCATGCCCTCTTCACTCTGCTACCATCGGGAAAAAGGTACAGAAGCCTAAAGACGAACCCTCAGCGGCACGAGGACGGCTTCTTTCCCATCAGATTCCTGAATAATCAATGAACCAAAGACATTGCCTTACTTTTCGTGCCCTATTAGTTTTATTTTTTGTAGTAATGTTATAAGACGGTTATAATATGTATGTTTGCCACATAACACCAAATTTGGCGACTTGTTCATGAAAATAAATTTGGATTCTGATATTACAAGAGAGCTATGACTTCAATGCATTTATTTCTGTATAATTGCATTGGTCACGGAATGTAAAGGGAACACGATTCACCTTTTACAGTGTAGTAACAACAGATGTTGCTGCAGTTACTCTGTGACACACTAGCTCTTCTATACTCTCAATGTCACTGCTGGGCCTGTTTGAGGAAGGATTACCAATAATGAGAAAACTTGGCATAGATGTCAATTGTCTAACAAACAATTCAAGAAGGAATTGCTGGAGGCCACCAAATGAAAGATGCTACTCACATTTGCTTCTCATTTCTACAGACTGGGGAGAAAGGGATAATGTTGCATAAGACTGGAACCAGGATCAACCGGCAACAAAGCACAAGATTGCTTCTTCCACGTCTGACTACCAGCCTTATTCCTGGCATTGCTGAGATGGCTGACATTCTCTCTCACCGACAATGAATCACTTCAGACTACTGATTTGGCGCTGGGCTGATTGATCTCAGATGCCAAATTTGGCTCTGCTTTCGATCTGGTCTAAAACGTCAAGCTGTTATCTGTATAACTGCTTTGTGCTGGCCAAAATTCTTCATCCTAGTGCTTTAACACCACTCTCCAGATTAAAAGATACTGTGGCTGGAGAAAGTAAATGTAACGTAATAGCTTGTAAAATCATCTTACCTGATATTCTTTAATTTTCCTCTGAAGAGCAGCAGTGAGAGACTGTTCATCTTCCAATTTAGTGCTCACCGTATTTATCTCCAATTCTTTCCTTAAGATAGAACAAATCACATTTTACATTGTACAAGATGAAAACACCTGGCAATCATATCTTAGTTTAAAACAAAGATGTGAAAGGCCAAGATGGGTTTTATAGAAGTGGAGAAGCCCATTCAGTTGCACGAGATGACAATGGGAACCTTGGAAATACCATGTTCTAACTTGTCAATTTATCTGACTTTCGATATATTAAATTTGATCAAAAAGGGGGAAAAAAATACTTGCTTGAAATCATACAAGTGACTTAGAACAGCAACATAAGCTAAAAGAAAAAGAACAATCAGGCCAATTGATTTTAAATTTTTTCTACAGCAAAATTTCTCAATGTTATGGTCCACAAACCATGGCCGATCCATGGTAGCCCACGGCAACAAGGCAAAGAAAAATATCGGCAGTGTCCTACACAGAAAATGCGCAAGACCAAGTTGCAAGCTTGACAAAAAAAAAGATAATTCTCAAAATAATTTCCCACCGGCAAACAAATAAAAAAACCCAGTGGTCTATGAAAGATCACCAGACACCACTGATGTTATAGGTGGTCCACAGTAAATAAAGGGATATTTAAATGCTGTGGATGAGGAAATAAATCTGAGAGCTGTTGATGTTGACTTTACCATGTGCAAATGCAGCAAACTGATAATAAACAAAGGATTATTAATTCCGATATTGGAACGTTATTAATAAGGACAGAAACTTTAGAAAGGCAGAGGTGGGTCTCAGGTTCTAAATATCAAAGTCAATGGAGCCGACCTTCACAAAATGAACACATTCTATGTAAGTAACAACACAATGGTGGATAAACTCAACAGGTCAAACATTAAAATAAAACAGTGCTGGAGCATCTCAGAAGGTCAAACCATGTACAGCAAAGATCAAGATACATAACCAACATTTCAGGCTTGAGTCCTTCATCAAAATATTGCACATACACTGCTAACTTGAGTTATTAAAAACAGAAAGTGTCGAAGATATTTGGATCCATGCAGCATCTGTGCAGAAACAGAAAGAATTAATGTTTCATCAGAATTGTGGATTCGTGACAATCAAAATATTTTTATACTGTGATAACCCGAGTGATTGAACAAGCCATTGGCACATTTTATACTGTTGTTTAATTACTAGAAACTGATAGGTTTCATTTCCATGAGGTTCCACTCTCTTGATTGTAGAATTTCTAGTCTTGACAACATCTTCAGGGAACGTGCACCAGCATGTGCTGTTTTTCCTCATGTTGGTGACACTGTCTTCATCAGCATCCCTCCTCTGTGGGCTTCTCTTCACTGCCCTGTCTATACACCTCCTTCAAATTCCCAACTCCAGGTCACTTTACAGTAGGGACAGCCAGTCTTTCCCCATTCTCAAATAACGTTTAGCTCAGCATGGACAATTGGAGACAGAGGCTACTACAAACACTGCAAAAGTCACCACCTGGTCTTCAGTTCCAAAATCAGTGATTTCTGATTTCATCCTCTCCATGCCCTCTTGTCTCAGGCTCTCTTCCTGTCCCTGGCCCCTTGTCTCAGCCTTAACCGCATCTTCGGAGTCTCAGTCTGATGCAGCCAACAGTGATCTTTCTGTCCGGGTCCTCTCCTTCATAAAGGTTGGCTGCCTACATCAGTATTACACTTCTCCAGCCAGCCTATCATCAAAGAGCTCACTTCCACTTTTTACACCTTCAAGTTGAGCAAATCCAGTACTCTCCTTGCCAGATCCTAGCCTTCATAAATTTTGGCTTGCTGTCTCTATTCTCCCTTGCAGAGTTCTTCTGCTGCCCTACAGTGCCTCCTGGTCCTTCTCACTTTTAAAATTCATGACCTTCTCCATCACCGCTCCCTTGTTCATCACTGAAACCTCTTCTAGCCTCACAACCTCCTCCTGTACCATCAGTTTCTTTAGTTCAAGTGTATTCCACCTTTGTCTTATCATTGCTGGCCACCGAGATATCGCACTCAGTCTCTCAGCTTTTCGAGACCATCGGCTTAAGCTTATTTTTCAATACTCCAAATATTGTCTTTTTTCACTCTGCATCCCTTAATGCTCTAGTCGGACACCTTTACAAATATAACATTAGAGTTTTAATTCTACTCAGACTATCATTTCCTCCCTCTCTTAACTTCGTTTTATTTATTTTGTTAGCTGCTTTACTCCAATATTTTGTTTTGAACTTCGATAGCCCATATTAGAGGTTGGTTCTCAAACCTTTTCTTCCCTCTCACATACCACCTTAAGTAATCCCTATGCCATAACTGCTCTGTGATTAGTTAGGGATTATTTAAGGTGGTATGTGAGTGGGAAGAAGAGTTTGAAAACCACTGTTTTGATCGTACCTAATTGACTCATCATGTGCACCGTTTCATAACTCCAAAGGAAATGGGCCAATGACAATTTTTCCGTCTTCAATATTTTTATTGGATTTTACAGAAAATAGTATGCAAGTTAAAGCCATTATTCAAAGGTAATATATAATACAGAGAGAAAAAAATAATGTAAGAAAAAAGACTATTATATATAATCTCAATGTCATAACAGTCACACAGAAAAAAAGTGGCAAGCACTTAAACAATTACAACATATGGCTAATTGAAAAAGATTAGAAGTAAATATTATACTATACTACAAATTCTAACCCCTTCCTTTCTGAAGTTATCTGGTAAGTACATATAATTTCAGTACCATTGCAAAAAACCCACAAACTCACAAAGCAAGATCCAAGTGATTTTATAAATCACAAAAATAATTGATAAAAAGACCCCATAAACTTAGATATTTTAACTCTGTTACAATAGAAGAACATATCTAGGAGGTCTAAATTAGAAATTTTACTTACTTATGGTGGTAAGAAAGGATTTATAACTGAGGTGTATGCTTTATTGCAGAATAAAATGCTTAAGCCCGATATTTATAAATCTAAATTAAAATTGGAAAAAGATTTGTCCACACCTATTTCTCAGGTTGATTGGATGAACTTGTGTGAGAATAGTATGATTAAAATTGTAAATGTAAGTTATAGATTAGTTCATCAGTTATACTTAACTCTGGAGAAATTAAGGAAATATAAGTTTATCTCTTCTGATTTATGTTTCAAATTTCATAAGGAAATTGGTTCTTTTTTACATTCTACTTGGTTATGTAAGATGGTGAAACCTTTTGGGGGTAGATTTAAGGAACTTTTAGAAGCTGTTTGACCCTTTGGTACTTTTATTGGGTTACGTTAAGAAATTGAGCTTGGAGTTAAAATTAAATAATTTTCAAATTGCTTTTTTTTTGAGATGGGCTTTAGCTGTGGCTAGAAAATGTTTGGCTATTTGGAAAAATGGGATTAATTTGAGTATTCAGCGATGGCATTTGGAAATGAGATCTTGTATTTCGTTGGAAAAGATAACATATAATTTATGTAATAATTATTCTTTTTTTTGTTAAAACCTGGAGCCCGAATTTGGAATATATGGGGTTGAATTACTAATCTATTTCCCCACACATTGATGGTGTCGCTCTGAACCTTGGCAAATAATTGAGGAGTGTTATGTTAATTGATCTCCTCTTTTTCTTTTCTTCCTTTTCTTTTGGGGTAGTTTAGAGAGGGGTGGGCAAAAATATTATGTATGTATTATGTTTTATTTGTTTGCATCTTTATTGCATGATTTATCATGATTAATAAATAAAATTTTCAAAAGAAATAGAAGAACATTATGATTTTTTTTTCCACAGTTAGGCATGCCATCACATTAGATAGCCATAAGTAGTCAGCATCTTTCCAACTCATCAGTATTGAATGTCTTGCAATAAGGGAGGAAAAAGAGACAACATAGGGTTGAGATGGAGTTAAATTAAAATCAGTTGTCTTAGTTGATCTAAAAAAGGGCAAATGTAGGATTAGGTATCAAATTCACATTGAGAACTAAAGATAAGCTACGAAAAATACCTTCCCAAAAAGTGGAAAGAGAGGAACAAGACCAAAACATATGTAACAAAGTACCTTCTTCAGTTTTACACATCATATTTCGAGGAAATGTTTAGCGTAAAATCTAGCAAATTGAATTTCAGAAAAGTAACCTCGATAATTACTACCTTAAATTGGAAAAGTGAATGTTCGGCCCAAAAAGAGGAATTGATCAATTTTAAGCCATGTAGTATCCGAAAATGAAAAGTTGAAGATCTTGCTCCCATAATTTTTTAATCTTATCTAGGGAATTATCTCTAGACTTTCATAATAAATCATATATATCTGATATCAACATTTTTGGATTCAGTTTAACATCATAAATCACCCTATCGTATTTATCGCAAGGTCTCCAGGAGTCTCAATGCTACAGAGTTTAAAAAAAAACTCCTAATTTGTAGGTATCTAAAGAAATAATATTTGGGAAGTTTAACATTTAAGAGAGAATTGTTCAAATTAAGCTAAATTAATATCAATAAATCTTGAAAAGATTGGATACCCAACTTAAGTCATTCACGAAAAGCAGAACCTTGCATAAAAGGTTGAAAAATAATTAACTAATATAGGGGTAGCAAGTAAAAACCTAGGATATCGAAATTGAAAGCAAATTCTCAAAATATGCTTAACAACAAAATTATCATATAACTTAGAAGCAGAAAAAGGTAATGGCACTCCCAGTGTCGAATTAAGAGAATATTTTTTAGAAGAGTTGATTTCTAAATTAATCCAACTTGAAGCATCCATTCTATCTTATAATGAAACCAAAATTAATACACCTAATATTAGCTGCCCAATGGCAAATTCTAAAATTAGGTAATGCCAAACCACCTTTCTTTTTAAGGTTTTGAAGGAAAACTTTTCTAAGATGAAGATGTTTATTTTTCCAAATAAATGAGTCAAGCGAATCAAAAAAAGCTTTGGGAACAAAAACAGGAACTGCTAGGAAAATATATAAAAACTTGGGTAAGATATTAATTTTAATTACATTAATTCATCCTATTAAGGATATTGAGAAAGGAGACCACAGATCTAAAAACTTCTTAACATAATTCATTAAAGTAAGAAAATTCTCTTTCAACAAATTATAATAATTTTTATTAACAGTAACACTGAGTTATTAAATTGATTTTTAGCTATTTTAAAAGGACAGTATCTAGAAAGCCAGACAACTTGCTTTTCTGAAAATTTAGTTTATAATCTGAAAATTGACCAAATTGGTGGAGCAGTGACAGAATGGATGGAATTGAACAATAAGGATCTGAAATATACAACAGAAGACCATCCGCATAAAAAAACATTATGAACACCCCCACCTCAAGATTCCAGAGATGTCATTAGTTTGCCAAAAGGCCACAGCTAATGGTTCTAATGCCAAATTAACAGGCTAAAAGGACAACCTTGCCTAGTTCCACGGTAAAGATTAAGGGATTTGGATTTTAAAGATTTGATAAAAATTGAGAAACAGGAGATAAATATATCAATTTAATCCAATTGA